>NW_008593052.1:20017-20498 GCF_000691845.1 Merops nubicus | reverse complement strand
GGAGGCCCCCCCTGTCCTGTGGAGCTGTGGCTTCACACCTACAGCAGATGCAGGCAGCAGGCTCATGGTGGGTGTAAGGGCTGTGCTGAGGAGTTGATGTGCTGCCTGATGGGACCTCTCTCTGCACAGCTCTGTATGCAGTGTCTCTGGGCTCAGTGTTGCACCCATTTTTCTTAATATTTCTTCTGTAGCTGGAGGCCTGTAGCTCACAGTGTTCCTCAGGGGTGAGAGCTAGGTCTAGACCTGGAAGAAGGGACAGGGGGACCCTCAGCCAGTTGCTGATGATACCAAACTGGGAGCAGTGGTGGACACACGAGAGCTGTGCTGCCATTCAGTGAGACCTGGACAGGCTGGAGAGATGAAAGGAACCTGATGAAGTTCAACAAGGCCAAGTGTAGGGTGTCTGGAGAGACAAGGAACTAGCAGAGTCCAGGGGAGGCTCTGGAGATGCTGAGGGGCTGGAGCATCTCTGTGCCAGGAC
>NW_008593052.1:19394-19937 GCF_000691845.1 Merops nubicus | reverse complement strand
TGGGTGAGCTGCTGGAGCAGGGGGGTTGGAGGAGATGATCTCCAGAGCTCCCTTCCAACCCCACCATGCTGGGGTCCTGGGATAGGTTATCCAGCAGCCAGTGTGTCTTGGTATTTACTGTGTGCCAGTTAAAGTCTGTATGAAAGAAATAAGTGTTTTGGCAGGGCTGTGTTTTCCATTCAGTTGTCAGAAGGAAATATGTCCTGAACAAAAGGATTTCATCTGTAAAGTGTCTTTTCTCAGTCTGTTGGGAAGCATCATAGACTTTGAAGGGATTACATGCAAGTGCAGCTAAAAGCAATATTAAGAAGGGAAGGTCTTAACCACGTGTAATCTGATTAGAGATGTCAGATGTTTATATTGCAGAAGAAACTGGTTTACAGAACCCTCATCTCTCAGCATCCCCCTGACCCTGTGACAGCCTGTGACGTTCTGGCTTCTTGGAATTCCTTGAGGAACTCCCTCCTGTGGTGTTAAAGATGCTCCCTTGGTGTCCACGGGTGAGAGGGGTGACTGGCCTCTCTGTTTGAACTGTGGGGTGAT
>NW_008593052.1:8012-19363 GCF_000691845.1 Merops nubicus | reverse complement strand
TGCTGAACCCCTCCAGAACTCTGCCAGTTGTTTGTTGATTTTTCCCTGTGAATGGGATTTGGGGTAGGCTGAAGTGCTCCATGTGTACACTGAGGTTATAAATTCCAGTTAGTGTTCTTGTTAGCAGAGGTCTCTTTTCCTTTTTCCACTTACAGGAGGCCACAGTGTAATACTGTTAGGTAGTTTAACCTCAGATTCATATCCATATGGTTCCACGTAAGCTGACAAAAAGCTATTATTGGAGTTTTTACCTTTTTCTTTGTTTTCTGGGATATAGGTGTTTGCTGTCAGCAGGTGGAGACAGTGTGTTGAGGCTTTAGTAACTTCCTAAGTAGGTGGAGTTGATTCCTGGAGCTCGTGTGGCATAGGCACTTACCTGGCTAAGCCTGAAATGGTGATGGTTTCTGTTGGCTCCACTTCCTTCTGCAGGCAGTGTGAAATCTGTAGCTGCCAAAACTGTGGCCGTTGGCACTGATTTCTTCTGGGTAAGCTGAGTCTAGAGTTTGGGTCTTCAGGCTTTGCAGGGCTGGGGATTTGAAGTGGGCAGAGGGAGAGGTCACTGATCTTATCACTGCCCGAGGGCACAGCTTAGGTCCCAACGATTACCAGTGCTGGTGAGGCACTGGCCCAGGGAGGTGGGGGAGTCCCCATCCCTGGAGGGGTTCAAAAAACATGTGGATGTGGCACTTCAGGGCATGGTTTAGTGCTGGTAGTAGTGTTGGGTTGATGGTTGGACTTGGAGGTCTTTTCCAGCTGTAATGACTGTGATTCTGTGAAATGAGTGTCACTAAATTGGAGCTCACTATTTAGAGGGAGGTTTCTTTGACTTGAGGATGCAGACGTGCTGTGGGTGATTTTCTTGAGCAGATGGTAGCACTCTGCCCAGCCACATTGTTCCTCATCCTCCCTTCTTTTACACTAGCAATTTTAGGTAAGGAAGCATCTTTTCAATCTCCCTCTTGGAGGCTTTAGGTAAACTCTTAACAGCAGCCATTTGAGAGAGTTTTGGATACTGTGGATTAATTTCAGCAGAAGAAGAACTCACAGAGCTGGTGTGGGCACCTCTGTGTCTGGGAGTCACATTTGGCTGTGCCCACAGGAGGGGGAGAGAGCGAGTGGGCACCAAAAAACACAACAGCAGCAGGTGAATTATGCTGTAAGGAGCTGTGAAGGGTTTTTTTTTTGCTAGTACTTCTGATTTAAAAATGGATCATTGAGACATCATCACATGCACAAACTGAGCCCAAGAGAAATACCTTCAGAGAAGAGCAGTGCTTCTTGGCTGTTCAGACTGGCAGCTGGCAACCTGGCCACTTCCTCTGCTGTTCACCTGGGTGGAATACACGTTAGCAGACTGGAAAAACAGATCCCAGGGATGCAAAGGAACAGGAAAATTAAAGGTTTTGGTGAGTGTGCAGCTGAAGAAAGCTGAAATATCAGACTGCTGAACTCAGTACAAAAGCAGACCACAAAACTGAAGGTGGCTCTTCTAGAGGTACCTACACCCAGTAGTGAAGCTGTTTAGGGGATATATTTTCCCATAGGTGCTGATGATCAGTGGAGGAGATGTTGCTGGAGACTCCTACAGAGCCAGTGCCCCTCATTCCATCCTCTGGAGGTCACGTTGTCCATGATGTCCTTGCTTCTCTAAACTAAATGATGTCAGCAGAGCATTGGATTCAGCTGCTGATGGCAGATGGTGTATCAGGGATGGTCACACCCCTTGTAAGCACTCAACTTTGTGCAAGCCTGAAGTGTTGTTGAATGATATGTTTGAAAAAAGGTTAAAAAAAAAAAAGGTGTGTTCTGCATAACACCTGCCAGAAGTGTTTTATGGGCCTCCTGATGTTGGGCCCAGGGAGGTAATAAAATAAGGGCTGATTTGATGTGTTTCTTCTTATGATACTCCTGGGGTATACAGAGGGGCCCCAGCATCTGAAGGGGTGAAGAGTCTTTGGAGAGAACAGTTGTGGTGAGGTGTTTGGCACGCAGATCACTTCTGGATCCCCTAAGTACTGAGTTTCCACATCTTAAATCTGATCCTGATCCCTTCACGTGTTCTTTTCCTTCCTCTGAATTTATAAAAAGAAGAAAATAGAGGTAAACTGTCACCCTTCCTCTTTGCAGATTTTCTTCCTTTCCAATTGTTCATCCTGCTCCTAGCACAACCAACTCCAATTTTTGTCTATAAAAATACCCCCTAATTTTCAGGGTGCTTCTGTTCTTCTTGATGGCTGCAAGCTTCTGCTAGAAATTTGGGCAGAATTACTATTGCTGCTTCTGAGAGCTGAAGTCACTCACTTGCCTGGCCTGAAAGGAGGGCACGGATAATAGGTGTGAAAATTGTATGGCCTGTTTTATTCCAAGTGAGTGGAGAGAGAAAACATTTATCACAGTGTTTTGTGAAGTCGTTCACGCCTCAGAAGTGATCCCTTTTGGAAGTCAGGGGATGAAAGTGGCTCCAGGATAGTTCCAGAGTGGCTCTGCAGCTCTGTGCCTTGAAATGTTTTAATTAGAGCTGCGTGATGCTCTGCTAGTGGATTGATTCAAGGAGTGTTTCATTCAGGTAGAGGCTGAGGAAGTGAGTCTGAATGAATGAAAAAATGAAAAGTTCTAAGGGAAAATACTTCAGAGTAATGTAACCTGCTCTTTTCTTACTGAGAGTGGCTGTTCCCAACAACACTGCCCATTGCTTCCTTCAACAGAGCCAGCTGTAAGCTGGAACACTTGTATCTGCCTTGGCTGACTTAACCAGAAAGTCCTTGGGTCTGGTTTCTGTCTGTGGTCAAGGCAGTACTGGCACCTCTTGCCCAGATTCCCATGGGAGAGGCTGGTGCTGAGGGCAGCACTTTGTCCAGGGGGCTGTGAGCTCCTGAGGCTGGCGTCCCATGGGACAGCTCTTCAGGGGGCTCTGAAGCCATCTCGGCTGTTACCAGCAATCCCAGACCTCACTCACTCCTCCTTTGAGGAGGGCTTGGGGGAGAGATGGCTCTTGTGCAGAGAACAGCAGAGAAAACCTTGGCTGTGATTGAGCTGAATGGTTTGGGGTGGTTTTTTCAGATGGATTTTCACGGGCAATTGATTTCAAACAGGTTCAGGGGTCGGTGTTTTTTCAATTCCTTTTGCAACATTTCCCTTGAAAGAGGAGCGTCTGCCGTGGTGGAAATAAACCTAGTGTACAGGAATGGCTTTGAAAGGAAGTGAAAAAATGCTTTTTGTGCCTGAGTAAAGGACTGTGCTTGTGCTTTTGTCCCTTCAGTTGTTCCAGAGACCCAACGCCCTCGCCGTGCAGCAGCTGACGGCGGCGCAGCAGCAGCAGTACGCCCTGGCAGCCGCCCATCAGCCCCACATAGGTGAGTCTTGCCTTCAACACCTTACCTCTTACTGGCCTTCTGCTAATCCTCTCAGAACACAGTGGGGAAAATACCAGGCTGGGTCAGTTTTAGAGAATCCTGAATGTGTTTTGGCGCCCGGTAACGGGCGCACAAGCGGCAGTGTAGTGTCTGGAGATGGACCTGAAAGGTTCTGGAGGTGTCTCTTGCATGCTGTAAAAGCTCTGGAGCTTTCACATGTGGCAGGAGTGACACTCCTGCCCTTGCTGAGAGAGCTGCTCAGGAGTCAGAGTGTCTTGAAGCCCTTGCTGTTAACGAGCCATGAGTTGGGGTAAGCTGCACAGGAAAGTGAGGGAAAAATGCACGATTCAGATCTACCCCTGAATGTGCTTCTGTGGCTCAGCTGCCTGGGCTCTGACTTTCAGTTAAAGGTGTAATTTATGCAAACATGTGATTCATACTATTAAACCAGTAGAGATTAACTGGGGAGAGAGCACCTGTACATAGAAAGCCAGGAAAACTGTAGAAGGGCTACCCAGGGATGATTAGAGATGAACTATCTTAGGGTTAAATGTTTTTAGACCAATCACCACTCTAAGTGGTGGTTCCTCCTGCTGGAAAGCCCCGATACAGATGTGCTGGGACTCCCCCAGCTCTGCACCACGTGCTTATGTGCTTATTGGAGTTCAGGGATATTGAATTAAAATGATTAAGCTTTTTAACTGACTCCCTTTCACCTTCCCCTCCCTTCCACGCCCCTCTCCTGCCCACCAGTAATTTCTCTGCTGATTAAACTGTTTCCTTGCAGGGAAGGTGATGCCTACATGGCAGTGATAGTGCCCTGAAGTGTTGCCTGTATGCTCCTTTCACACTAATTAATTGAAGCACTACTGTTGTGTAGAGGGCATGGAACTCAGAGTAGGGTGGAGTGGTGCTTGATCAACCTGCTGTAGAAAATACTGAATAGCAACAAGCAATTAGATAACGTTAATATCTGGCTGGTATCAGTAACAGTGAGGGTGTGTCTGTGGTACAGAGACACCTGAGCCAGCCTGGGTGTTGTTCTGCCACTTCAGCTTTTCTCACAGGATCATTTTGCTTGGGAGAGACATCTAAAGGTCCTTGAGTCCAACCATTTATCCCCAGCACTACCAGGTCCCCACTGCCCCGTGTCCCTCACCCCACATCTCCACGGCTTGGAAACCCCTCCAGGGGTGGGGACTCCACCACTGCCCTGGGCAGCTTGGCACAGCCCTGGGCAACCCTCCAGGGCAAGAAATTGTTCCTCAGCTGCAGCCTAAATCTCCCCGGGGGCAACTTGAGGACATTTCCTCTCCATCCTGTTGCTTGTCCCTTGGGAGCAGAGCCCGACCCCCCCCTGGCTCCAGGCTCCTGTCAGGAGCTGTGCAGAGCCAGAAGGTCTCCCCTGAGCCTCCTTTGCTCCAGGCTCAGCACCCCCAGCTCCCTCAGCTGCTCCTCCCCACACTTGGGCTCTTAGCCCCTTACCCCAAAGCAACCTGAGCGTTCGTGTTCTGAGCTGGGCAGGCAGAGGAGCCGTGGTAGGGCTCCAGTTCCAGTGAAGTCTGTTTTTACTGACAGGTATGTTTTCAGCAGGTTTAGCCCCTGCTGCCTTTGTCCCCAACCCGTACATCATCAGCGCCGCCCCGCCCGGAACGGATCCCTACGCAGCCGGACTCGCCGCGGCCGCCACCTTAGGTGAGATGCTTCCACTTGTCTGCCTGCTCCTGGCTGGTCTTCTGCACCAAAATGGGATGGTGGAAATGAAACATTAGTGCCTTGTCATTTCTGCAGAGAGAGAATTGTATGGCAGCCAGTTGAAACAGACTTTGTCATGGAAACCTTGTTTTCTGTAGCTGAGGTGTGATTGCTCCTGTGTAGCACTTGCTGTAGGCTCTGTTTCTGTTGAGGAAACCCACCAGAGGAGATCTGCAGTGAAGCACTTGTAGATCATAGAATCCTTTAGGTTGGAAGGGACCTCCAAGATCATCAAGTCCAACCATTGAGCCATTAGGGCTCTAAAGTCCTCTGCTAAAACAGATCAGAATCTGTCAGGGTTGGAAGGGACCACAAGGATCCCCCAGTTCCAACCCCTCTGCCATGAGCAGGGACACCTCCCACTAGATCAGGCTGCCCAGAGCCTCCTCCAGCCTGGCCTTAAAGACCCCCAGGGATGGGGCCTCAACCACCTCCCTGGGCAACCCATTCCAGGGTCTCACCACTGTCATGGGGAAGAACTTCTTCCTCACATCCAGCCTGAATCTGCCCCTTCCAGCTTTGCCCCATTCCCCCTAGTCCTGTCACTACCTGATATCCTAAAAAGTCCCTCCCCAGCTTTCCTGTAGGCCCCCCTAAGATACTGGAAGGCCACAGTAAGGTCACCTCAGAGCCTTCTCCTCTCCAGACTGAACAGTGATACGAATGTTGCTGTGTGTTTGGGGTGTTTTGGTACCTGGCAGTAATGAGAGATACCTTTGAGAATATACTTCTGAAATGCTGGTTAGATGGAGGGTGTGTTTTCCTTCCAGGAATGTTGTTCCTTGTTGCTGTTCAGCCTGGGGTCCTGTGGTGCTTACCACAAGTGAGCTCCTTCCTTTTTGCAAGAGTCTGTTAAGAATTTCCTCTTTAGGTTCTCCAGGTAAAAACATCCTGTATCTGCTGCAGGGCTCACACCATGAATAGGTGGTTTTCCAGGTGCCAGGCAGAGATGGTGGCTCTTGTCTTTGTGCAGGATCTTTCTCCCAAATGTTCCTGTATCAGTTTCCAAATTCTTGCCAACTGTCATAACCAAAACAGATGTATCTTGAGATGACAGCTCAGTAAAACAGCTGATCAGGAGTGTGAGGAGCACCCTGGACATTGAACTTTTGCTGCGTAAGCTGGCAAGTTCTTGAGGACAAAGGAAGAATGTCCTTTCAGAAAAACATCTTTCCAACCATGCTTTGCATTCTGTGAGCCACCAGGAGAGGAATCCTTCCATGTTTTAATGGAATCATAGAATGGTTTGGGTTGGAAAGGACCTTGAAGATCATCTTGTAACAACCCCCTGCCATGGGCAGGGACACCTCCTGCTAGAGCAGGTTGCTCAAAGCTCCATCCAGCCTGATCTTGAACACCTCCAGTGATGGAGCATCCACAGCTTCCCTGGACAGCCTGTTGCAGTGTCTCACCACCCTCAGGGTGGGGGTTTCTTTCAAGAAAAGCTGCTCAGCTCAGAGTAGTGGCCCTTTTTAGTGGAGCCTGCAGGCTGTGGCCACGCTCAGCTTACCCCTTGGGTGCTCACTGCAGATCTCTTCCCCTGTGGGATGGTTTGAACCCCCTGGAGCCCCTACACCCTTGGCTGTAGGTGGCTGTGGTGCTCTGCCAGATGCTGTGGTTTGGTACGTGACTTTCTGGCCTGTTCCACAGCTCTTACATAACCCCTGCTGAGCCCTTAAGCTTTGAGGCCAGTATCAGGTCAAGCTCTGAAGTGGGATTTCAGGAACTCTTCCCAGTTGGATGGTGATTTTAATGGATCGTTGTCAAAGTCTGTAAAGAAACAAGTTTGTAATTTGAAGGTGGGCTTTGGAGGTTTTGGCTGTTGTGAATTTTGGGTGCTGATTGCTGAACAGCAGTGCAAGGTGAAGCTGAGATAACAACATACTGGCAAACAAATGATGCTGAGATTAGATGGGAGAAAGCAGAGAGCAAGAGCACGAGGATATTTCTGATAGTGTAGGAGCTGGTGAACTCCCATGTGGTGTTGGATGTGTCTGAATGAATGACCTGGACTCTTGGTGGCAAACAGAAGTAGGAAGCTTCAGTCAGGACTTGGCAGGGAAGAGGTGCCAGAGCACTCGCAGTTCCAGTCAGAAGAGGTGTTTTGTGAAGGGATCCTGGAAGAAGAGGATCCTGGTTGGCCTTTTTGCATCACTTCACTGCTTCTAAAGCTCGTGCTCATTCCTCAGCAGCACTCAGGTTCAGTGGAGCAGGAGGTCAGCACCTTGATTCCATGGGAGCAGCACGTGGAGCTGCTGCCACATTGCCAGGAAACAGCAAGTGTGGCTGAAACTACCTTTTTTTTTCCCTTTTTCTCAGCAGTATTAAACCTGCAGCTGCCTGAATCTCTGACTGGGGCCTTAGAAATTTGAACTAGGAAATAGCAGACCCCAGGATACCCAAAACACCCCAAAACTTGGCACTGGGATCTCTGCTGGAGGATTTTTTTGAACTTTGACTCTTGAAAGCAAAACAAAAGAATGTGTAATAGGCTGAGGTGTCCTTCCAGTGTTGCACCACTGAGAAATCTGAGTTACTTCATCCATCTCAGTGGGCTTTGGGCCCTGACAGCTTGAAATGGCAGTAGAACAACCTTCCCTCCTCGTGGGTGTTTTGGGGAAAGTGCCTTTTCTGTCTAGGCTGGAGCAGTTTTGTTTGAAAGCCTTTCTGTGTCATGAGTGAGGGCACTGCTGAAGGGCCGTGGGGCAAATCAGCTCTTCAGAGGTGTGTAGGCAGTCAGAAGTCCCCCCTGATGCATATGGGAGTGTTAAACTGGGAGGACTTGGAGAAGTTTATGAGAAGAAATTAGTTTAGAGCAGTTGGTGGTTCATTGCTTGCAGTTGCCTTTGAAGCACAGTGTGTGTGTTTGATGGCAGAGATAATTCTGTCAATTAAGATTCTGCCATTGTGGCAGCTCTTGCATGACTGTAAGACTGTCAGCCCTGTACTAATGCTCTTCCCTTCCCAACAATAGTAGCATTGTAAAGAACAATTTGAATGCAGAGGAAAGAACTAGACTTTCCTAGACTCAAAAAAGGTGTGAGTTTAATTAGTGGAAAGACACTTGTCTTGAAGTGCTGAGAAGTTGTCAGCTGTCCTTGGAGAAGGATGTCACTCAGTAAAACAAAAGCAGTTGTGCCTTTTTGAGATGAAATGGGGAATGTTGAGTCCTTGTGAGCTGGCATGTTATGGGTAGAGAAGTGCTTCTGTTCTTTGTAGAGAAGTGGATGCTGCCACTGAGGAATGAACACCCAGGGCTCCTAGACTGAAGGTAGAGTTGGTTTGGATGTGTCTGCACTGTGATTGTCAAGCTTGGCTTTCTTAGAAGCCTCATTCCCTTGGTGCTGCCCCACGTCCCATACAGAGCCAGCTCAGGATGCTGCCACTGAGGAATGAACACCCAGGGTGGATGGATGGATGGATGGATGGGTGGATGGATGGGTGGATGCACACACCACTCAGGAACAGAGTGGAGGGAGCATGTCCAGCTGGCTCTCCCCAGCTGCTCCAGGCATGGTGTCACACAAGGGGACCTCTCCTCTTCTGGACCTGTGCTGCCCCAGGGCCACACTCAGGGATTGTGTGGGGTTGCACTGGAGCTGTTTGATCTTGGCAGATTTATCCCCCCCATCCCTAAAAGCACGTCACTTCTCAGGTATGTGTGGTTGCTGAACTGGTGGTGGTGAAGGGATCAGCTCTGGAGTTGATGGGATTTGATGAAGTCACTGTTTGCAGCCTTGTGTTTTCATAAAATCAGAGAATCCTTTTGGTTGGAAGGGACCCATAAGATCGTGGTGTCCAGCTGATCCCCCATCCCTGCCAGGTCCCCACTGCCCCGTGTCCCTCACCCCACATCTCCACGGCTTGGAAACCCCTCCAGGGGTGGGGACTCCACCACTGCCCTGGGCAGCCTGGCACAGCCCTGGGCAACCCTCCAGGGCAAGAAATTGTTCCTCAGGGACAACCTCAACCGCCCCTGGGGCAACTTGAGGCTGTTTCCTCTTGTCCTGTCCCTTGTTCCTTGGGAGCAGAGCCCGACCCCCCCCTGGCTCCAGGCTCCTGTCAGGAGCTGTGCAGAGCCAGAAGGTCTCCCCTGAGCCTCCTTTGCTCCAGGCTCAGCACCCCCAGCTCCCTCAGCTGCTCCTCCCCACACTTGGGCTCTGGACCCTTCCCCAGCTTCGTTCCCCTTCTCGGGCCACGCTCCAGCCCCTCAAGGTCCTTCATAGAGCGAGGGGCTCAAAAATGACCTGATTTGAGGTGTGGCCTCCCCAGTGTCCAGTCCAGGGGCACATCCCTGCCCTGCTCCTGCTGGCCACACCCGTGCTGACCCAAATGAGACGTGAGGTTCCTGGGGCTGTGTCCTTGGTGGTTCACCAAGTCCTTGTCCTGGGCAGGAGGGGGCTGGCTGTTCCTGCCCAGAACAGGTCTGGCTTCTGCTCACAGAGCTTCAAGTGTGAAGGCTGAGATTAAAAGCACAGATTTTGTCCTGAACACACTTACAGCTGGTTTTGCTAGTGTTCCTTGAGAGGGATATCTGTGAGTGTCCATGGCTGATGTGTGAGATGCAGTAGTGGGAATATTGGCTTTCAAAGGCAGCAGAACAGCCTTTATTTTCTCATAGCATGTATCTTTAATAGGTGTGAGAGCAGGTGCAGCACCTCCTGAGGTAAAGGAGCACTGTGCCTGTTTGGAGCAGTCTGGCAATGATGACACACTTGCCCTCACTGAGAACTCTGTTCAATAATGAGCCTCACCACGCGCTCAAGTGAGCTGAGCCAGACTTGCAGCTCTTTCAAGCCCAGCTGCCCACAGACTTCAAAGACTTTGTGTCTCTCCTTCTTTTGAACCCCTAAGGCTTTTACAGAACTGATGGCTCACCTCTAACAAGGAAAAAAAAAACAAAATCTGGACTCTCCTTGTTTGATAATTAGAACTGAGATTAAAATAACCCGGAGAGATGCCCACATTTTGCCCAGATGAAGGATACTGTGACTGCCTAGTAGCTGAAAGGCCAACACAGACTAATTGCTGGCCTCAAATGGAGGAGTTGCAACTGTTTTCCTGTTGAGCTGCCCTTAGCAGTTGGCATCTGGTCTGGGCTGATGGAACATTAACAGCCCAGTGATCAGGAGCTCCCTGTCCCGAGCTGCTTCCATCACACTAGGCAGTGCTGCTGGGGGACTCTCTCCTTTTCTGCAGGTTTTTTCATTTTAGCTACTGCTTTGCCACGAATTTCCAGGTTGGAAGGTAAGAAACAAGTGGTTGCTGCTCTGGGATAAATGTGAGACAGAAAAAATGGCCCTTCTTGGATAGAGGCTCCACGGTGAATCCAGCGAGGGTGGGTTTCATGCAGAGCTCTGCTGTGAGGTGCCCAAAGTGCCTGGAGTTAAACAGCAGGGCACTTGGCACTCCTGCTGCACAGAGTGCCCTGTGGTAGTGGTACTACAGGATCCTAAATGAGGGGAAGGTGCAGTGGTTAAAACCAGAACAATAAAGGAGCATAGCTGTTACATTTTTGAAATATGCCCAATCTGAAACTCCCTCAGCATGAAATGAGCACGTGGAGACGTTGCTGAACCTCAGCAGGCCCCAGTCCCAATGGCAGGAGGAGCTGTTCCAGGGCTCTTCCATTGTGTACTGGTTCTGGAGACAAACCTGTTCCTGTAGAAAAACCAAAACCCAAATTAAAAGCTAGTGCCTGGATTTCCCCCCGTTGTTCTGCCCAACCCTGCACTCGCCGTGTCTTGTTATGTCTCTGTTTTTACTCTCCTCCCTCATTTTGGGGGGTAGTTTTGCAGCCTTGGGGCACACGCCTGTTGGTTGTGTGTGTCAAACTGGGAGACATAACCAACAGCAGCCCTGAAATCACTTGGGTAGAACTCAAATGTGAACTGTCTCTCTTAAAACAGAAGCTGGTTTTGCTCCACTGGTTCAAATTCCCCAAAGCCCTGTCTGGACTGTGGCTCTACCTTACAGGGCTGGCATATCACAGGCTACTCCTCCTGGGAGGAAGGAACCCGGGTGATGTGTCAAACTGGGAGACATAACCAACAGCAGCCCTGAAATCACTTGGGTAGAACTCAAATGTGAACTGTCTCTCTTAAAACAGAAGCTGGTTTTGCTCCACTGGTTCAAATTCCCCAAAGCCCTGTCTGGACTGTGGCTCTACCTTACAGGGCTGGCATATCACAGGCTACTCCTCCTGGGAGGAAGGAACCCGGGTGATAGGGGATGTGTTTGGAA
>NW_008593052.1:7411-7990 GCF_000691845.1 Merops nubicus | reverse complement strand
GCTGACCTTTCCAAAAGATAGAGAACAGACCTATTAAAAACACATGATTGGATTCACCCGTGTGGTATTTGGTGGGGGGGACCCCAGCGTTCAGCACAGAGCCCTCGCTGCTGCCTCAGTGTTGTGCCAGCTGGAATTACTGAAGGGTATGTGCTGCCACCCTGCCATCACCAAATCAACCATGAGGTGTCCAGAGACTTGATAAAACACTAGGAATCCTCAAAAGTCATGCTTCTTCTGATGCTCTCCAAGATTATTTCTTTTTTTAAGCTCCTTGAGTTGGAGGAGGAGGGAATGTGAAAAGATCCAGGATCACGCAGCCTCTTTTATGACAGTTTGCAAATGCAAAGCAGGGCTGAGTGGCTAGAAAAATAACATTTTAAACCCTTGGGGATTGGTGCTCTCCAGCTGGGAAGAGGTTTTCTTAAGCTAAGTGATAGATGTTTATTGAGCTGTGAGTGTCAGCTGAGATTAGAAGAGACTTGTCTCTCTGTGCTTAAATGAGTTTCCGTCACTTGTGATTAGAGATAAAGTTTTGTTCCTTCACTATAAAATTAGGGCAGAACAGTGAAAGATGGA
>NW_008593052.1:4721-7380 GCF_000691845.1 Merops nubicus | reverse complement strand
AGCAGGATCACTGCTAGCAGAATCTGGCCTCCTCCAATAAGGTAAAAATGAGTAAAGATGAAATCTCAGGTCTGACTTCTAAGCTTTTTAAAAACGAGTAACACAAACGCCAGAATCCCTCGGTATTTGCGGAGGATTTAAAGCAGATCCCCCTGAAATGGGATTTGTTACACCCAACCTGAGGAGCAGGGGCGTGTGAGCTGTGTGTGTAACTCCTGTCACCCCTTCCCTCCCATCACAGGTCCGGCCGTGGTTCCTCACCAGTACTATGGAGTCACTCCCTGGGGGGTGTATCCTGCCAGCCTCTTCCAGCAGCAAGCGGCCGCCGCCGCCGCCGCCACCAACTCTGCCAGTCAGCAAACCACCCAGCAGGGCCAGCAGGGCCAGCAGCAGGTAAGGGCAGCACAGCAGCTTTCAAGGATCTCCATCTTTTGGGTTTTTTTTTTCCTAATGGCAGCTCCTGAGGCTTGAGCTCTTGAGTCCAGCCATCCCCCAGCACTGCCAGGTCCCCACTGCCCCGTGTCCCTCACACCACATCTCCACAGCTTGGAAACCCCTCCAGGGGTGGGGACTCCACCACTGCCCTGGGCAGCCTGGCAGAGCCCTGGGCAACCCTCCAGGGCAAGAAATTGTTCCTCAGGGACAACTGAAACCTCCCCTGGGGCAACTTGAGGCTGGTTCCTCTTGTCCTGTCACTTGTTCCTTGGGAGCAGAGCCCGACCCCCCCCCTGGCTCCAGGCTCCTGTCAGGAGCTGTGCAGAGCCAGAAGGTCTCCCCCGAGCCTCCTTTGCTCCAGGCTCAGCACCCCCAGCTCCCTCAGCTGCTCCTCCCCACACTTGGGCTCTAGACCCTTCCCCAGCAGCTCCGTTGCCCTTCTCTGGCCACGCTCCAGCCCCCCCAGGTCCTTTGTGGAATGAGGGACCCAAAACTGACCCCAGGATTTGAGGTGCAGCAAAACCCAAAATAACAGCAAAATGACTTGGTTTGGTGTCCGTGTGAGGACTTGGAGACCAAAGATCCAACACTGGATTTGCTGGTTCTGTAAGGTGAACTGTGCAGCTCTTTTGCTTAGTCCGCAGAAAAATTTGTAGAATTTCCCATCTAAAAAGGACAAAATTAAAGACATTAGTGAAGGTTTTTAATATCATAAAATCATGGAATGCTTTGGGTTGGAAGGGCCCTTGAAAGATCATCTAGGCCAGCCCCCCAGTATGATCTGCTCTTACCCCTTGAAGTGTGTTAGAGCTGAATATGGAGACAAGTGTCAGTTGGTTAAATGGAATTTGCTTTTTTTTTTAAAAAAAATAAGACAGATCACAGTGGGGGTTGGGAAGGGAAACTTTCCTTACCTACTTCCTGAATGAGGTGTGCTTCCTGGGGCTGGCACCATCCTGCTCTTCTGTCCTGGTCCCTGGGCAGTGGCAGCAGGGTGAATCCCATAGCCTCTGCTTTTCATTCTGCTGAAATTGTTTGGCACCTTTGTGGTGAATCACTGTGTAATTTCTTGGTCAGTTTTGTCTTTTTTGTTTTCCTTCTGTACATGGAATTGGACGAGGTGAATTTCCCTAACTTCAGTCAAGTAAAGTATTTTTAAGGTCTGGTATTTAATCATGATTTACCTCTGATGCAGGCAACACAAATGTGAATCTAGCAACTGCTGGAGCAGAAGGTGGAAACTGCTACAAGAATGAGCAGGGAACAATAATTTTCTTCCTCTAAGGAAAGCCACCCTGAAGGTTTTAGAGTGCTGTGTGGGACAGCTTGTTGATGTTGTTGCTGTGTGTTGATAGCTTGCTGTTTAAATCAGCATTTAAAAGCAAAATCCAAACTTTCAGACTAAAGTGGTGGTTGCTAAACCCATGGGACACCCTCTGCTGGGGTCACCAATGCTGGTCCTCACCCAGCCTTGGCTTTGTGCCCTTTTACCAGCCCCTGTGCCAGGGTGCTTGGAGACAGGAGGGGGCTGTTACCCCCCCCCAGCAGCACAGCAGCTCCTCCCAGGAACACAGAGCTGCCCTCCCTGCTCTGGGGGTGGCTGAGGGGGCATTGGAGAAGACAACAACTGCCAGCTGGGGTTATTAACTTCTGCTTGGAGATGTGGAGCAAAACCCAGTGTCTGGAAGGAGCACCAGGCCTCTTCTGGTGGTGAACGCAGGGGTGCTGCACACCAGTGACTGGGCTGGGGGTCAGGAGGGGGACACTTTGCTCCTGATGGAGTTAATCATCAACCCTCCCCACATGGCAGGCTGCAGACAGGAGCCTGTTGCTCAGAGCTCCCCCCATGCCCCCACGCATGGGTAAAGCAGCTTCAGGAGTGTGGTGAAGCCCTTGGTGCTTGGGCATGCAGCTGGGAGCCTGCCCCTGTGAGGAAGGGGTGTGCTCAGAGAGCTTCTGCAAAGGCTTACATTATTTTTATAGCCATGGGGGGTACAGTGGGGGTTGGTTTTAGTGCAAATGTGAGGGGATTTGGGTGAAATTTTTGAATGAAGTTTTTCTAGAGAAGGGCTGAGGCAGATGTTGGGAAACCTGGAGCGGTGATTCTGGATGGTTGATGTGTGAGGATTCCCACATCTCAGTGGTGTGTTTATAAAAGCTGCCAGCAAAGCTCTGCTCACATGGGACCCCACCTGGAGTACTGCATCCAGCTCTGGCGCCCCCA
>NW_008593052.1:0-4372 GCF_000691845.1 Merops nubicus | reverse complement strand
CCCTGCCCACGGCAGGAGGGTTGGAACTGGGTGATCTTCAAGGTCCCCTCCAAGCCAGCCCGCCCGTGGTCTCGCTCCCACCCTGCCGCCCCTCGCACACTGCCCTGGCCCAGCACAGGCCTCCCGGGCAGTGCTGGGGCTGCAGGGCCCACGCTGGGGCTTGGGCAGCAGCAGCAGACCCTGGCCTGCCCGTCTGCAGGGGTTGACTCCAGAGTCCTCTCCCAGGCTGTCCCACGAGGTCATTTTTCCCTTTCCATAACTTCCTGGGGTGACAGGCGACGGTTCCGTTGGCAGCAGACCAGGGGGCAGCTTGTTTAATAGCCTGACCTCACAGGGGGTGCAGCTCCTGCCTCAGCACTCGGAGTGGAAAAGGCTTCTGCAGACAAAGCCTGGCACAGGTAATGACAGGAGAGGCCAGGTTGCCATCTTCCCTTTGGAGAGCAACACATGCTTAAACCACAGGAGCTCTGTGCAAAGGCGGCGTGTGATCTTCAGTCATTATCTCCCATGAGGAAGTGTCGTGTCACTGCCTCGCTGCCTTCTGCAGGGCCTGGCAGCTTGGAAGAACCCTCCATGTCACCTTGTGTCATCAGCCCCCAGCTCCTGAGTTGAGCTGATGAGACCTTTTTAAGGTTTCTGCTCAAGTGGACTTTCAGTGGTGGTTTTGTGGCCCGGGACAGCTGTTACCTGGAGTGGGGCAGGTGGACTGCAAATGTGTCTGGCAAAGGGTGAATATTGGAGGTCCATCAAGAAGTGAAGGAGGTCAGGTGATGGAGCACGTCCAGACTGCACTCTGCTCTGCTCTGGGGAGCCCCCCCTGCAGTGCTGGGGCAGCTCTGGAGTCCTCAGCACAGCAGAGCCAGGGACCTGCTGGAGCGGGGCCAGAGGAGCCCCAGCAATGCCCCGAGGGGGGAACCCCTCTGCTGGGAGCCCAGCAGGAGAGAGTTGGGCTGGGGCAGCTGAGAGGAGAAGGCTCCAGCTGGGGAGACTTTCTAGGGGCCTTTCAGTATTTGAAGGGGCCTGTCAGAAAGCTGGGGACAGGCTTTTAATCAGGTCCTGTTGCAATGACAGGACAAGAGGTGATGATTTTAAACTAGAGAGAAGGAAGAGATTTGTTAGGAAATCTGTTATGCTGAGGGTGGTGAGCCCCTGGCCCAGGCTGCCCAGAGAGGTGGTCGCTGCCCCATCCCTGGAACCATCCCAGGGGAGGTTGGCTGGGGCTCTGAGCACCCTGCTCTAGCTGGGGATGTCCCTGTCCCTGCAGGGGGTTGGATGAGATGAGCTTTAAAGGTCCCTTCCCACCCAAACTATTCCATGATTCTATGTGACAGTGCTCAGGAAGCTGAAAGGTACTTAAAGTTACTTAAATTGGGTCTTCCACATTTTCCCATGGTGGTGTCAATGCTTGTGGTCAACTCTGTCCTGAGTAAAGGGGAGGGATTGTCACACCCTGCTTGTGCAAGAACTTCAGCTAAATTGCTGCTGATCCTCCTGCAGATGTCTGGTGCTTGCAGCTTGCTCCTCTGCCCCAAACTAAGCAGGTCAACATTCCTCTTGTCTTCTGCAGGTCCTGCGTGGAGGAGCCAGTCAGCGTCCTCTGACCCCCAACCAGAACCAGCAGGGACAGCAGACAGATCCTCTGGTGGCTGCTGCAGCCGTCAACTCTGCCCTTGCCTTTGGCCAGGGGCTGGCAGCAGGGATGCCAGGTAGGGGCTCCGAGGGAGCTGCAGCTTCTCCAGTGCCTGGGGAGGCCTGAGGGAAGGACACCCTGTGTCTCTGTGTGCTGCCACAGCTGCCTGGTGCTCGGCAGGATTTTCTTCTTATTGTTTTCTGGCTCTAATCCCTGGCTGTAGGAGGCATTTTTGAGAGGCTGTTAGATGTGATCCTACCTACCCGTGCAGCCTCTCAGTTAAATCAGGGTTTAAGTCCCTGTGCTACAGATGAGAACAGATGTTATCAGCTCTGCTGCTGGATGGGTGCATTAGTTGCTTGTGTGCTCAGAAGACTCCATGGCTCTGGTTGGAAGCTGCTTGCTGATTTTCCTGTGGATCATGCTAGCTTATATGATCTTTATTTTAAAACCTCAGGGATCCCCTAGTCCCACTCATTAGCCTTGTCTCTCCATCCCTTCAGCAGGATAAGGACCTCACCTTCATAAGTTCTTCCAGGCAAATACTAGTGGCTCCAAACCCCAAAAACAGATAAAAAGAAGCAGTTTTTTTTATTGTAATCTATAATTTTGCAAGAGAGGAGCTACTGTGAGACTTCAGCTCTGACCTGTGAGGCTGCGTGCTGCAAATTCAGTTACACAGCATATTATTGGCAATATTAACACAGGAAATTATTGGCAATTGCCAGAATATTAATGGTAAAGGGAAAATTTAGCTCTTCTTCTGCTTGGTGTGCAAATATGTCCCATTTGTCAAATGTAGGAGAACAGGGTTATTTTGACCTCAGCTCTCCTTGCTGGAAGTGCCAGGTGGTTGTTACATGAGGTTTTTTTTCTGGTTTAAGAGGAATGTTGGTGTGTTGATTTACAGAGTGAACTGTAGCATGTATGTTGCTGAGAAATATCCACATTTCCTTAAACCTGCATTGTTTTTGTTTTGGGGGTTACCTCTGCAAAGCAGATATTCATAGAGAACAATCTTTTTGTGACCCCACCTTGGAGAGTCACCTCACTTTGCCCTAAAAGTTCCATTTAACTCTAGAATCCTATAGTGAGCTACCTAAACAGCTATATACTGCTGGCAGTCTGATGTATCACCAGCATATTTCATTTGAGAGGTTTTATTTGCATGTATATTAATGAATACTTCCTGCTCCATCCTTTCAGAAACAGGTAACTGTAAAGTCCATGCCTTGTTTGCATGTGTGAACACTGAATAACTTCAGTAGTGGGAGAGTTGGAAGCGTGGTGTCTTCACATCCATGAAAAGTCCCAGCACATGTTGTACTTAGAATGGAAAAGAAATGCTGCTTTAGTGTTTTAAGACCTTTTTTAACCTGTATAACTGAATATACACTGAGTGCAATAACAGTAGAGTAGGTTCAGGGAAAAATAAAACTCTTCTTTACTTGGAAGTCTTTGTAGATTCCTACTGCAGCTCTGTGGAGTTCTCTTTTTGTTCAGGAGGCGCAGAGCTGTGGCTGCTTTTCCTTTCTCCTTTCACATTTTCCTTTAAAAACCCTATTGCACCCTCCTCATCTTCAGCTGACTGACCCACCCTGTGTTGCATTGCTTCTTCTTCAGGTTACCCAGTGCTGGCCCCTGCTGCTTACTACGACCAAACCGGGGCTCTGGTGGTGAACGCAGGGGCCAGGAACGGCCTGGGGGCTCCCGTCCGTCTGGTGGCCCCCGCTCCGGTCATCATCAGCTCCTCTGCAGCACAGGCAGGTGAGTCCCAGGCCCGTGGAGTGAAAATCTGCCCTGTCCCCAGCTGAGGGGGGCACCTGAGACCCTCTGGGTGCTGCTGGCGATGATGAGACACACTTGCCCTCGCTGAGATCCCCTGTGGGGATTGCTGGTGAGAACATCCTCCGTGCTCGCTGTGGGCTGAGCCTCCAGCACGGCCTGGCAGAGGGAGCCTCCCATAAACTCCTTTGTTTTGCAGAGTTTCGTGACAGTTATTTCAGTTTGTCTGCTGGCATCTAGTTTCCCACGTAATAAAAGGGTTCAGCTTGTGTAGAACTCCCAGATGATCACCTTGTGTACAATGTTACATGCCCAGCCTTTGCCAGGAGCTGTTTTGAGTTTTATTAGAGTTCTTGGCGAGTTCAAGGCCTTAAAAGGACTTTTTCAACCAGAATCCCTGTGTAAGCAGCCTTTGCCAGTGTTAGTAACAGATGATGAAATGGGCCTTTTAATTGTTTCCTTGTAGCTCTTGTTTATTTTGCTTTTTTCTTTTCCTTTGCAACTGGCTGAAAAACAGAAGTCCTGGGTTTGGATGCTCCCTGCACGGCAGGGTTGTGTTTCATGTGCTGAAGGGCCATTTTGAGGATTGCAAAACCTGTGTTTCTTAATTGGGTGTTGCAAAGAGTGTGGCTGTATCGATCTGCCTCTTGGATCTTGGGGGGAAAAGGAACGTTTTTGTGTGTTTGAACTCTGGAGCTCTGATAATGCCAGCTGCAGTCACAGTCCCTAGGCATCGTTGGGTGGCTCTGTGCAAGACTCACGGAGCTCGGGTGCACAGCACAGAGACTTTCTGCAGAGCTGGGTGCAAGAGGCAGATTTCCATCCTGAGAGGGAAATAAAAAAAGGCATCTATCATAAACAGAAGGAACTCGCTGAGTTATAACTTCCAAAACTGCTCTGAAAATGGCTTTTTTCAGCCTGTGCCTGCCCTTCTCTCTCTGCAGCGGTGGCGGCGGC
>NW_008593051.1:0-62703 GCF_000691845.1 Merops nubicus | reverse complement strand
AGAAATCTTGTTTAAGATTTCTAATATATATTAATAAAGTTATGTGATAGAATACAGTTCTTTTTAAGTCTTGTTACACTGAAATAAGAAACAAACCCTCTTTAGAGGTGTTTAAAGCAGTATTTTCAAGTAGCATTAAGTGCTTCAACTTCCACAGCTGTTCTTTGCTTTATCTTTACTTTTTACCTGCTGGGCTTTAATCTCTCATGTCTTTGTTTTACCCAGAGTTATGTTGCTAGGGAGCTTATGTTTGTTTCGCCTAATCGGTATTATATTAGTTGTTTATAAATATGTATTTCTAATGCCTATGATTTATCAACATCTTCAGTAATTTTAAAAACCTATCAATCTTTTCTGTATTTGACTGTATTAATTTACACATTTGTCATCTATGTCAGAAGAATTTTTTTTTTAATGTTGTTCTGATTTTCACCAAAAACTGCTTCTATACAACAGCTTTTCTATAAAGGAAGCAGAATTTGAAGTAGCTTGATCTAAAAAGCAAGCTAAGACTACAAAATAAGAACTGAGAAATTTTCAGCCAAAGATTGCTATTCACTTGTGCTGATTTCCCTTTCTGAGTTTTCATTGTGATACTGTTCTCAGATTCTGATTATGTACAATATGTGCAATCACTGCCAGCTTCACGTTGCAGGCTGGGGACTACAGTGAAGGGGGCAGATTCTTGTAGATACTAGAGGTGGAGCCAAGTCAGAGAATTCACCATTGTAAAAGACAAGGGGGTTAGCTTGCTTTGCTTTATTTTGCTTTCCCTTAAGAAATTCCATCACAAATATAATATGGCACTATTTTTAAAGAGAAAATTAAATAAACTGTTCCTTTAAAGAAAGGGCAAAAAATCTATACTCAAACATCAGGAATATATTCAGAACTTATGGTGAAAATATCTGCAAGTTACAGTGGTGGTTTTTTTTTTCTCTTCCCCTTCCTGACATGCAGTTTCATTCACTGAACAGCTTACTATGTCTTCTGTAAATTAAATGATATTTCTTTCTTCATGCATGCCTTTTACATACTGAGGACTAGAGAGTGGTTTCATAGTGGAACAAATTAAATAGATAATGATGGTTTTACTCTAAAACATATATGTGTAGGGATTTTCAGGGAGAAAATTTGTTTGAAAAGAAAATAGCAATGCAAAATGTCCTTGTAGAGGATTGATGCTTTTCAAGAGTACTCTTTGTCAGCACCTATAAGAAACATCCTTTCACAAATTAGTGAACAAGAGGAACATGTAGTCCTGCAAATAAGATATAAATTTTTTCATGTCTTTTAGAAGTTTTGTGGGGAGAATTTTCTTATTGTTGGGCAGATTGAAAAAGTTGATGCTGATTCTATTATGTCATAGCCTTTTTGTTCTGGAAATTCTGTACTTCACGGCTTCATCTCTGAATCAGATTTCTTATGACACATCTGTGAAAACAGGCAAATTGGTTTTCCTCCTGTTAGAGAAAGCAGTAATTTTTAGTAGTGTGTTTTGTTCCAGAAGAAAGTGTAGAGTATGAGGTGAGGTCCAGTATCCCACAAAGCTAACAAATTCTTCAAATTTAGTTCTGTGTTTTAAAATAAAGATCCAAACATTGGCAGTAATCTTTAACCTGATGTTCCCTGAAAGGCAGGCTATGGAGTGCTATTTCTTTAAAAGTCTGAGTTTTGAGATGTTTTAATGAAAGCCATATTGCATAAATTTGTTAGTAATTCCGATAACTTTTTATTGTCATCTTTTATTGCTTTCTCATTATAATTTTTTTGACTGGGTTGTGGGGGTTTTTTGTGAGTTTTTTGCTTTTCTTTTTTTCCCTGGCCTTTCCCTGCCTGGTAAAAATTGGAAAAATTATCAGTGTATCAAACTATGGGAGCCATACAAATTCTAAAAATGATGTGCTGTGCTTAAGTTAAAGAATAATGTCAGGCATATTTTTGGTCGGAAATATTTGAAAAATATTAACTTCAGAAGAATGAAGAAACCCTTATCCCAAAAGTATGTAATGGAAAGAAACAAGAAAGAAGATCATAATGTATGATGAATGTTGTACAATGGGAAGAATTAATCATCATAAATTTAATAGGTATTTTGTTCACAGTGTAATGCAAAATCTAAAACTGCTACTTAATTTGTAAAATAACTAAAACAATGGGAATATAAAATCCTTTGTAAAACATTTAAGGCAACTTTGATTTTTAGAATTTGTGAATAAATTTAAAGGTATTAACTTTTTCAGCTTTTTTGTCAAAGCAATGAAATTCAGAGTTCAGAATAACTTTATTTTCCTTTGAAGATCTTCTAGTTGATATGTTGGGGGTTCTTGCCAGCTACAGCATCACTGTCAAAGAGTTGAAGCTTTTGTTCAGCATGCTTCGAGGCGAAAATGGAATCTGGGTAAGCTGTGATTAGATAAAGCATTAAGTGTCATTCCATTAGAGCCTGAAGTTAACATAAATAGTGTCCTCAGACATAGAAACTTGATTTTTTTTTTCATGTTGATTGAACTGTATGTTTATCAAGTATTTTTGCTAACTACTTTAGAGTTAATTTGCTATGTTGTTTGAAAACCATCCAGTTTCCATTGTAGCCTAAAGAATACAAAAATGGTTGTGTTGACTTTTGTGTAATTTTCTTGTTTTCACAGCCAAGACATGCAGTGAAACTATTATCAGTCCTTAATCAGATGCCACAGAGACATGGGCCTGATACATTTTTCAACTTCCCAGGCTGTAGTGCTGCAGTAAGTTTTCAAGCAAAATACTACAACTTGAGGAACAAATAAAATGTTCCTCACTTGCATTTCCTTCATTTGTTTTTTGAAATTTGTGAAAAGGAACCAAGAAGGGAACTACATGCTTGAGTGGTGTAGAACTTGCCTTCCATAGGTTTGCAGGGTAGTTGTAGTGTTGAGAAGTTGCACTTGTGAGGATGGAATGACAAATAGCAGATTTTTGTCTGGGGAGGTTAAAAGAAAAGTGACACCTGAAAATTTCAAGGAACCGTGGTTTGTTGTTTGTTTTTTTTTGTTTGGTTGGTTGTTTTTTTCTAATAATACAATTGATGTTATATAAAGCAGAAGCTTGAGGAAAATACAGAGGTGAATTGGTCCATGTCATCATGGTTAACAGTGACAGTTTAGCCATAAAATTTATTACATCTTTTACTTTTTGTCTGAACTCAGCTGTTTCCTTTCCTCAAGGTAGTAATTTAAATGCAGTCCTCTTTAGGCTTTATTTTTAGAAATAACTTACAATGATGAAATTATATTCCTTTCTAAACCTTCTCACACAGATATTCTGTCTTTCATTCACTGCATGTATGTCCAGAAAAAAAACTACAAATAAATTCAAGTATTGTACACAGATTTAGAAAAAATAGAATTAAGGCAGTAAATACAAATGCTTAAAAAATGAGAAATCCAGATTTGAGATTCAGTTCTATTCTGGTATGGAATATATATTCTATTGGTAGAACTCAGAAGCTTTTAAGGGGAAATAATTCTGAGGTCACTCTCTTTTCATGCCAGTGTGTGAAGAGTGGTAGGAACTTGCTTTGGGCTGTTGTACCTCTATTTCCTCAATAACATTGATAGTTTTCTTCAAGCACAGACCACCACCTCCTGTTATTTGTGAATACAGCTGTTGGTGTGGCAGATTGCATCAGGATAATAAGCTGGCTGAAAATCCCTAGTTCTCACCTGGGATTTTTTTGCCTAGATCGCTTCCTTGATCTCGTTTGATATTCAGCTGCAGACAGTTGTCAGCAAAATGCATAGGGCAGATTAGGTAAGGAATTAGTTACTGAGTTTTGAAAGAAAGAGTTTCATTTGCTGCTACCAAATTAAAACCACAGTTAACCTCTCCTAAAAGTACATGCAGCAGCAAGACAGCTGTTGCAGAATATGAATTTCTACAATGGCACATACTGCTTTGACATTTTTGGGCTTCAGAGGCAAACCCTGATGAAATAAATACCTTTCTTTAATACTGCATTAGAACTTAAAAAAAATTTTTGCAGGAAAATAATTTCAAATTTTCCTCCCTGTCCAAAAAGGTGCATCAATTACAGGAACATAAAATTTTCTGATTGAAATGCACAATAGGCATTTCTCTTTCCTTGGTTAGGATCTTGTAGCAACTCTTTTACTGTTTCAGGCACGAAACTCCCTCTCAGGAGGCAGGAGTGATATCCCAAAGGAGTTCCTTGAGATGTTTTGTACTGAGCAGTTATTACCAGAGTAGCAGCAGAATTGGTGGTTTGTTTTGTTTTGGGTTTTTTTTCTAGTTGAATACTAGCATAATCTGAGCACATTGTTGTATCTACTTATAAAATTTACCATCGGTTCCCTATTATTCTTAATTACCTGTTTCTTTGTTCTCAAAACTCTTCCATCAATTGCCTTCCATATAAGAATAATGAAAAGTCAGTCCAGCTCTGTGCCACTTTTTCACATACTTTACTACATTGGCATGGAATCCTCGTGTGCTTATTCTGACTCGACAAGAGACTCATGTCCTTTCTCATTTTCAGTAACTGCTGAGTTTGCTACAATTCTTTGTAGTCTTCAGTATGAATCAGGACAGTACAATATTTAACCACTCCTGAAAAAATATTTCCAGCTGTGACTGATAAGTATCACACAGAATCACAGATGGGTTGAGGTTGAAAGAGTTCTCTGGAGGTCATCTTGGACAACCCCCTATGCTGAAGCAGGATGACCTAGAACAGGCTGCCTACGACTATATCCAGATGGCTTCCAGGCATCTCAGAGGATGGAGGCTGCACAACCTTTCTGGGCAAACTGTGCCAGTGCTCAGTCAGTCATTGATCACTTTGATAAGAGCACAATACCATCAGTGCGAGAATTCATCACAGAATCATTAAGATTGGAAAAGACCTCTAAGATCATCAAGTCCAACCATCACCCAACACTACCATGACCATTAAACCATGTCCCCAAGTGCCACATCTACACCTTTTTTGAACACCGTAGTGACTCCCCCCCCTCCCTGGGCAGCCTGTTCCAATGCCTCACACTCTTGCAGGAAATAAATTCTTCCAAATATGCAATCTAAACCTTCCCTGGTGCAACTAACTAGTCTTTATTATTTTAAGGTGCAATAAAATTTTAAATTCTCTTACAGAAATGGAAAAATATTAATTAAATACATTTATAAATGATATGTTATTGTTATTTAGAAAATTATTTTCTTCTGCTTCCTATTCATATACAATTTATTTCAAGTAGTATTAAAGGCTTTTGCTCCTTTACCTTTTGTAAAATATTCTAGGTTTTGTCTGATAGAAGGAGAAAGAATTGGTTGTATTTACTGCCTACTACAGTAATCTCTGAGTTATTACAAACATTTAGTTTCTTAAATTTTAGAAATTGCTTCATTTTGTGTGTTGTTCTCATACTAAGGGAAAAAGATACTTTATCTTTTAGTGGTGTCGTAGGAAACACTTTGTCAGTGACTTCTGAAGTTCATCTTGTCTGATTTCCTCCCTAAAGAGTGCCTGACTTAAAAGTCAGATCAGGTATTCAAGGCTTTGTCCAGTGATAAAGAATTCTCTGAAACCTCTTCATCAGTTAGACCATAAAATATTGAAAAATCAAATTTCTTCTAAAGTCACAACTTAGTATTATTGCATTTAACTGAGAATGGGGGTAAAATTTTCAGTCTCTTACCTTATTGAGGGTTCACAGGGAAAAAAAACCAAACCTGTCAGTGCTCTTAAATCTCAGAGAACAACCTCTTTCATGCAGTAGTTTTAACAGTGAATCTCTGTTGTGCTATTAATTGAGATTAATTTGGTCTTAATGTTTAAGTCCATTGATGGATACTTATGAAAGCTGAATGTATAGTTTAATTTCTGTAGAAATAATTTGTCTATCTTCTGTTAATATTGCCCATTCATAAGTTTAATTTCATGTCCCCTTTTAGTAGAATTTCTGTAGTTAAACATTAAAGTATTTTAAAATAGATGGAAAACTAATGCATTTATTGAAAACCAGTGTTTGAAGGGGATTTTTCAGTATACTTTAATATCTGAAAGTTAAAGCATACCTGCAGATATAGAATGACAGGATGTTAGAAAGGCATTACCAGTACTTCTCAAGAAATTCATTTTATTGACTTGCTGTTTCTATGTTTGTTTGTTTTTTTCCTCCTTCCAGGCAATTGCATTGCCTCCTATTGCTAAGTGGCCTTATCAGAACGGGTTTACTCTTAACACCTGGTTTCGCATGGATCCCCTAAACAATATCAATGTAGATAAGGATAAACCCTATCTCTATTGGTAAGTAACTTGTAACACTGCAGTTACGGCTTGTTTCAGCTTCAGAATGATGAATCTTTCTCATTGCTTTTATTTTTTGATGTGCTTTTTTTTCCCCCACAAATATCTGCAGATTTTAATGGCTGCTTACTGTATACAACCTATTACAAAGTCATCTGTCCTTTTTGTTTTGTAATTTATACAGCCATGGATGCAAGGCCTCATAGAGAAACCATAAAATCTAGTGTGGTATTTTCTTTAGGAATTTTAAAATACATGATTTCTTACAGCTCTAAGTGGGGAATGTTGTCATATTTTCTGTTTGCTGTTTAAGATTCTCAGATGATGTCAGTACTACAGAACACATCTGATATAATCAAACAACAATTTTGCACATTAGCTACAGGTAGTAGAAAATAGATCTGTGAATATGAAAATGGCTCACTGGTCACATCTTCCCAAACATAGGTTTGCTATTGTGCTAAAAATAGAAACATTTACATTAGATCCTTAAAGTTCTCTGATATTTAGAAATTATGCTATAATAGTAAAAAGGTTTATACTATTGGTCAGTCATGAAAAAAGTTTTTCCACTTCAGAAATTATGTGTCTGCTTAGCTGTGGTTATCTTAGCTAAGAAGCAAAGGAATGAAGGAATTGAGGAACCTTCTATTGTGTCAGAACATGCTGGAATTTTCTTGTTGGTATATCACACACTTGCACACACAAATCCTCAAATATAGTTCAGTGTCTCAGTGTCTTATGTTACTTCTTGTTATGGAATATATGTACAAGAGTATTTCTCAAGAGTAAGAAATAGAACTGTGACTAACAAAGTGTAACTTGGCAAGGGCTTCCCATGTGCCACAGGGGTCAGTCTAGCAAGAATCAAAAGCTAAAATTGAGTCTGAGTAAATGTAATGTTCCTCTAATACACAGAAGAGAAACTCAGTATGCCAACCTCAAAGGAAATTAGGAACAATGCAAGTACTTGTCATTTTTATATAGTAGCTTAAACCAAGCCATAATTAAAAACAGGAAAAATAGTCAAACTAGGTCATCCATCTCAACTTCTATACAAAGATATTAGACTTTGCCACATGAAAGATTGAGTCACACACACAACCACCACCAAGAGGAAGACACCAAACAAGGATATATTTTCTTTCATTGTGCTTTTTAGGCGTGTAATATCTTTTTTTCTCTTTAACTAGATGAAAAAATGTGTCATATAAATTAATTCCTTCACAGTTTCTTATTAAAAGTCATCTGTCTTTTAAACAATAATTTTTTAAAAAGCAATAACTTAGTAGCATACATAAATCCGAAGAGGATTCTGATTTGAGGCAGAGGTACTGAAAGCAACATCAGCTAGAACAGGTTCCTCAGGACCTTCTCCAGTCAGGTTTTTTAATACCTTCAAAATGGAGACATCACAGCCTCACCAGGAAACCTGTACCAGTCTTTGACCACCATCACAATGCAAAAGTTTATCAGGTTAAATTTGTGTCCATTGTGGCTTGTCCTTTCAGTGGATATCACTGAGAAGTCTCTGGCTTACTCTTCTTTACTCACCACCTGTCAGGTATTTATCCATGTCTTATCTTCTAGAAGGTAAACAGGACTGGAGTGAGTGTTGACTCCTGGTGTACTCCAGTAGTAACTGGCCTCCAGCTGGGTTCGTATCACTGATGACATTGCTTTTAGCAGAGCAGTTCACTCAGATTTCAGACCACCTCAACATCCACTTATGCAGTTCATTCTCCATTAATTTGTCATTGAGGTTTCTACAGTATTGAAAGGTTTTGCTAGAAAGTCAAGAGAAATATATACAGCAGTCAAGAGAAACATATACAGCTTTCTTCTCCATCCTTCGAGCCTTTTATGCCATCTTAGAAGGCTATCAGTTTGACTGAGTATGATTTCCAGTTTCTAAATTCATGCTGACTCTTCCCAATCCCCTTCTTAGGTATGAACCAGTCTTTAAATGAGTGCAGGAAGAAGTGGCCAGAGACCTTTCTAGTGGGAGAGAGCCTTTACATCAGCTTGACCATGGTTTGAAGGCATGCTTAAAAATGGAGAAGGGAAGCGAATAAATGCTTTCACATTTGCCAGATGTGAGGGAAATCTGCTGCTGTTCTGTAATTAGCTAAATGCGAAGTGCTGCTTCAAGACCTGTAAGCCAATTTGGTTTGGGTTTGTTGCTTTTTTTTAAAGAATTTATCTCTGCAGATGGTGATAGGCAGCTGTTAAGTGACAATCTATAAGTACTTATGTATTGGAACAGTATTGTAGCTTTCTTACCAAAAACGAGTGTGGCGATCCTGGAAGAAAATTAGAAGTCTTTGGCATTTTCCTGAATGATAAATAACAATAAGGAGAAAGATTTGTTGAGAAGCAGACAGGTTCAACCTCTAAGATTCAGAATTCTGTAGCAAAAATTTCAGTAGAAGAAAACCAATATCATGTACCTAGCAGTTAATAATGGATGCCATGCTTACAAAGTAGCAATTACAGAAGTATGTTAAGAGTTGTTAGAGGTAACCAACTGACCATAAATTCCTTTTTCATTGCTCTAGCTGAAAGAATTAATGTGATCTTTTCAAGGATAGTCTGAACAAACAGAAAAGAGAGCAGGGGTGATGTGGTCACTTCCTGAAATCTTGGCAAAAGCATTACTGGAATACCATTGCCAGTTAAGAATTACTACCTCTTTTAAGAGACCATGGAAAAAAATTGGTACTATTCAAAGAACACTCTGGAGTCAACTGTGCTTGGGAAACACATTTTATAATGAAACCTTCAAAAAAAAAAAAAAAAAGGTGATGAAATTAAGGATGTTCTTGACTTGTGTTTTCAGAAGCTATGCAAAACCTGATGTTGATGGATTGTTTAATCTGAGATTCAGTCAACAGATAGCAAAATAGGAAAATGCAAACTTTTAGGTGCATGATACTATGGTCACTTTAAATATCACTATTATGATCAGCCACAGTGCAAGAATAATAATAATTACATTTTAATAGATCTTTGGCAATGTTTCCTCAAAAATGAGATATAGATTGTTTGTCATAAAGACAGTGCAAATTTAGGAATTTAAGGCTAACCTTAAGTGGGGTCAGCTGGAAAGTCTTCATCTTCTAAATCTCAATACTTATTTCTGCTGGAAAGGAGGATGGGGTGACGTTAGTTCTAAGGAAGGTCTGGAATTAAGTAAAATCAATGCATACATTGAAATATTCTTGCTAGTTTTTTGGTTTGTTTGCTTTGTTAAGAGTTATTTCTTTCAAATTGTGTATTGGACTATGCAAATGAATTAGAGCATGAACTGAGGCTGGATTGTCATAGTTGATGCTTTTTTTGTCCTGAAAACATCCAGGTGCTTCCACAACCAGTCAATAAAAGAATGGCTAAAACTTCTGAAAGAGCTTCTAAATTTTATTTTTATTGATGTAGGGACAAGAAGGAAAAAACAAAACAACACACACAAAAAAAAAACCCAAAACAAACAAACAAAAACAAACACAAATCAAAACAACAACAACAACAAAAAAAAACCACAAAGCAAGCCATCTAGCCTGTTCAGTCCTTCTTTAGTGCTAATTATAACAATAGAGAGAGCAAGAAAAAGAATAGAGATCATGCAAAACAGTTGCCAAAGCACATAATGGAATTCCAAAGCTAGTAGAAAAGAATCCTTTTTTCCTTTTCTTTTTCCCCCCCCTTTCAGACAAAAATAAATTAAGATCACCTCAATCTTGTTACTATGATCATATGTTAAATTGATCATAAAATCTTAAAGAAACTGGAATCACTAAACAGTTCTACCAATGGATGGAAGAATGCTTGCTTGATCTTAGAGTGTAACAACATCCAGTAGCTGCTTTGAAAAACTGGCTGAAATTAAACATAACTATAAGGGGTTTATGAACTACCTGTAGTAAAATTATATAACAGCTGCTATGGGACAAAGTTAAAGGCTCATAAAACCAGATGGGTGTTGACAGCACTGCTCTTGTTGTCTCTGCATTTTATAAGTTTGAGGTAAACGGAGAACAGAAACAGAGTTCTCAGTTTCTCAGCTACTGTTGTATTAGAATGCTAGTTCAATTTGGGGGAAAAAAAAAAGTAAAATCTTGGCTAAGTTTCATGTTTGGAAAATCATTCATTCTCTTCCAAGATGAAGGGAAGAGTCATGTAAGAAATTATATTCTTTTCCATTATTTAACTGCATTCTTGTCTTCGTGTGATGAACAAGTTACACATGTAAGGAAAAGTCAGTGTTCAAAATTTTAGGAACAGTCAGGTTTGACCATAATGGTGATGAAATAGTCAGAATAGGATTCTGTTAGGCACAACCATTTTCACATGTAGAGTTGACTTATGTTACTGAGAAACAAATTTAACATTGTGAGAGATACAACTAGCTGGTGAAACGTTCTCTAACTGGCATAAAGCCCCAGAGAAGTAAATCACACTAGCCCACAGCACCTTCAGTTATCCTTACTGTAAAAGCTGTGTTTTAAGGGTTTTAACCTTCATGTTATTGTACACAATCATGCACTGTGGTCGTACAGGTTATTTATGTGCGTGGGTAAGGTAGGTTGTATATGTATGTGAGAGATACTCTCCCATGAGGCTGTTCACTTCCTTTTGTGTGGGATATAGCTGCCTGTGGGGTCATTGTGAAAAACAGATCATTTAAAAGATCCATGTTCAAAATAGTCTTCAAAAGATGCAGGGGAATGGCAATGTTATAAATTGTCTTCATGGCTGAGGTCAGTGGTGATATACAGCATGTAATTTTTCCTCTTCATTTCTAGATTATATCTTAGTTTTTTTCAGAAAGGACTTTTTTTTAGGTTTATTAAAAGGAGTGTCTTTTTTTGTTTGTTTGTTTGTTTCACAATGAGGGTTGTGTGGAAGCTTGTGGCAGGGAATCATAGAATCATAGAATGTTTGGGCTGGAAGGGACCTCCAAAGTCCATCTAGTCCAACCCCCCTGCCATAAGCAGGGACATCAACTAGATCAAGCTACTAAGAGCTTCATCCAGCCTGATCTTGAATGTCCCCAGGGGTGGGGCCTCCACCACCTCTCTGGGCAACCTATTCCAGTGACCTATCACCCTCATACTGAAGAACTTTTTATTAATGTCAAATCTAAATCTCCCCTTTTCTAGTTTAAAGCCATTACCCCGCGTCCTGTCACTCCGAACCCTTGTGAATAGTCCCTCCCCTGCTTTCTTGTAGGCCCCTCTCAGGTACTGGAAGGCCACCATGAGGTCGCCCCGGAGCCTCCCCTTCTCCAGGCTGAACAACCCCAGCTCCCTCAGCCTGTCCTCACAGCAGAGCTGCTCCCTTTCACTGCAGCAGCTTGAGGGGAGAGAGAATTGTGTATGACATATAGAGGCAGACAGAAGTATTAGGAAACCACAGTCTGAATTTGGGAAAGTAAAGCTTCTGCATCACCTTTTTTTTTGAGCAAACTGAGGCATGCCTCAAGGCCAGCAGAACCACTTTGATGACATGAGGCACACTATGCTGCAGCTTGTAAGATGACTGAAATCAAGACTGGAAATAAGGACCTCTGTGTAAGAACCCATTAGGGTGGAGAAGAAGCTTCTATAGGTGTTAATTCTCCTGTTCCATTTAGCCTGATCACTCTGGTTTTCACATTTGATAGAAGTATTCTAATTAATTGTAGAAAAATGAATTTCTAGAATTTGAGAATTTGAATGTGTCTTTTTGATGTCCTTTACAAATTCCCTCATAGGAGAAGCACATTTAATCTCTGGCCTCCTCCGGGTCTAGTCACACCACTTACCTTGTAAGGTGTTTCTTTTTTTCAGAAGGCCACAGTTTATCAGTTATATTTTTGACAGTGAGAAAACAGGAAAATTTTGTTCTCTTCAACAATGTACACATACAGATTTAACTAAGATTCTGAAGATGAAGTTAGGTCTATAACTGTGATTTTTAAGCATACTAAAATCAAGGTTGTATGTGTGTAGTAGGGTAGAAAAAACACATAAATATCAGTAGCTTCTAAGTAAGATGAAATCTGAACTTAGTATTTGCATGTGCTTTTCATCTCAATGTTACAATGGAAAAACCTAGTAAAAGTGTTTGATGAAAATGTTACAACAATGAAACTATTTAAAACATGATTATTGTGATAATATTAAATTATTTTATAAATTGCCTAGATTAAGGAAATAAGAAAGTGGGCTACAGCAGTGCATAAAAATGTTCAAAATTAGTAGTGTCTTTTCTTATATTTACACGGCTCTGTTTCAGAAATTATGGATGAAGTTTACCATTTAGACCTTATATTTCAGCCAGGTTATATAACCTGATTAGTAACAAATTAAAAAAAAAAAAAAAAAGACTGAAAGCTGTATAAAGTGTGCTCCATATTATTGTGCTTAACTTTTCAGAAGGGAATAAGTGATATAGCTATAGATATGGACCTAACTTTTAAAAAATGCTCTGTGTGATGTGTTTCTTGAATGTCTGCCAGCTACCTTTGCAAAATGTTTTTTAAGAAGTCCATAATTTCTCTTTACAATGCTTTTGATTACAAATATAAGTAGAGAAATGTATGAGCTCTCTGCATTATCAGTCTTTATGATACTTGTCACAAGAAAGCTGGAAACCCTTTCTAAACTTACTTTGTTAAAATTGTAGTCCTTTATCAGTTTGACAAATGAAAATAAATCTACAATTTGGATGACTAAAACTTCATAGATCATTACCCTAACTAAATTGTAAGTCTTGAAAAAGAAGTAAATCTTGTGCATAGTAATTACCCTGAATACAGATTTGTATCTCACACTAGTTGCATTGTTCTGCAAACCCCATAAAATTGTAAGGCACCTCACATTTGTTCTGTGATGAATTTTTCATTACAACTCAATCAGATGTGCTATTTTAAATAATGATGAAGTGAGAAACTGGGGGAGAATCCTGATCTATACAATATTTACCATCTTGGATTTTTATAAAGAAAAAAAAGTACATCTGGTTCGTGTCTTCCCCCAAAGAAATGTAGGGAACAGAAGATATAAAGGAAATTAAGTTCACTATTCCAGGTACTAATTTCTTTTCTTTCTTATGATAATTTAAAGTAATATTTGGACCTTCTTGTTATACAATGATTCTCCTTCTTTCAGTTTCATGAATCATTCTTTCTTTTCAGTTTCCGCACTAGCAAAGGTGTTGGTTATTCTGCTCATTTTGTTGGCAACTGCTTAATAGTTACATCATTGAAGTCAAAAGGCAAAGGTTTCCAGCACTGTGTGAAGTATGACTTCCAGCCACGCAAGGTAAGCAAAGTGGTATTTACTATAAAAAAAAATAACATTGAAACTGTGACAAAGTGCTTCTGAGAAGAAGGGCTAAAATCTCTTTAGTGCCATGGTGTTTCTAATAATTTCTTATAAGTAGCTCCTCTGATGGTCATGTAAAGTTTTATGTCAGTTACAGACCAGAATCAGTTCAAGAAAAATGTAAGAATTTATGAGGTAAAACTTCTATAAGGTCAAGTTATTTTTAAAATACTGTTTAATTAGCTTACAGTAAAGAAGAATTTTGAGTATTTGTAAAGTGGCTGTATTTTATTTTTAAAAGGTTGTCATTCTATTTCTGAACATTCAGTACATTTTGTCACTTCAGTGCCAATGTCTGGAACAGCTTTGCTGGCAAGGCTAGACTTTTGTTATCTGTTGCTGGGGCATATAAGGCTCTGAACTTTTTTCTGTGTCAGTAGTGTTTTGAGATTCCTCATTTTTCATCATAAATCTTGATTATTTCTCTAGAACATATTAATGTTCATTTTTACTGTGTGCCTAGTAGTCCTAGGAGAACAATGATGCTGCTGGCTTCAGTATATCAGTGAGCTGACAGAAGCATTGGCTTTTCCATACAGTGAGCATTATGTGTTTGTCATTGCTAGCAGCCTTGTATGTATTTTGCAGTGAAGCTCATTTCTTTTTTTTATGGCCTTAGAATTTGTATATTGAATTTCAGTGCTTGTTTTGGTTTGAGAAACCAATCTCTTAGAGAGGTGAATGCCATTGTTCACTGATCAGCAATATGTTCTACAGTTTTTCTTGGTATGTAGTTGTGATTCAAAATCACAGACTCTAATTCTCTTACGTGGTTTTCAGGTCATTTGTGGTTTTTTTTAAAACATAGTAATGTCCTTTTCTAGTATACTACTCAGGGTTGTACAAAGCGTTTTAAAAACATATCTGCTGAATGTATTGAAATTAATTAATTCCATTTTACAAATTTTATTTAACTATATAACAAGAGAAGAGTTTTGATGGCAGTTCAGTTTTCTTTTGAAGTAGCACATCTGATGCTACAGTTAAATACTCAGCCTACAAACAAATAGAATTCTTAACTTTTGGATTATGTTACTGGTAACTAGATTTTGGGATCTAGCTGATCATTTTGTTACTCAATGAAGAAGCAGTCTTCCATACTTTAGCAAGATGATATTTTGATATTTTTTTATTATGAATGACTACTTCATATCATCCCTGTACAAATTTAGCTTTTGCTGTTAAAATAGTTAATTCTCAAATACTAGTATATGTGCATCTCGTTATACAAATGTCAGTTTCATATCATAATCTTCTGAAGTATGTGCAGATATAATTTCCATGCCAATTTTATGTTTCTCAGAGATCATGCTTCATACAGTTTGGGTCATATGTCAGATTAATCATAGAATTGTAGAATGGCTGAGGTTGGAAGGGACCCTAGAGGTCATCTAATACACCCTCCCTGCCATGGGTAGGGACACCTCTCAACTAGACTGGGTTGCTCAAGACTTCATCCAGCCTGGCCTTAAACACCCCCAGGGAGGGGCATCCACAGCCTCTCTAGGCAATCGATTCCAGTCTCGCCACCCTCAGACTGAAGAACTAATTCCAAAGATCTAGTCTAAACCTACTCTCCTTCAGTCTAAAACCACTTCCCCTTGTCCTGTCGCTGGACACTCTTGTGAAAAGTCCCTCTCCAGCCTTTCTGTAGGTTCTCTTCAGGTGTTGGAATGCAGTTATAAGGTCCTCCTGGAGTCTTCTCCAGGCTGAAGAATCCCAGTGCCCTCAACCTACACTCATAGCAGAGATGCTACAGCCCCTAGATCATCTTTGTGGCCCTCCTCTGGAGTAATTTCAACAGATCTATGCCCCTTTCATGGTGAGGACACCAGATCTTCTGGAGTACATATACATTTCTAAATGTTTTCATAGGATTTTTTTTTCCATTAATAATTTCTGTGTACATGTATGCGGGAAGGTACCTAATGCATAATGGAGGAAGAAAAACCTGTCAAATACAATTGCTTGTTCTATAAAGTCAAAACACATCCTATTTAATATGTAATTATGTAGATTGTTTTTCTTCATCTTATTTATGTATTACACTGGTTCCACTGTGCAAGCTTTAAATGTGTAGAAAGTTTTAAAAAAATGTGTACCCAAAGCATCTTACTGTCCAAATGCTAATTTGAGAAGTGTGAATTTTTGTCCTCAGATAGACTATTTTCTAGCCATTTGCTTTGATGCAGACATTTCAGAAATAGCTTTTACCAGAAGCATCATCCTCATTAAACATCTGAATAATGGGGGGGGTTTTAAATTTTTTGTTGAATCCCAGTGAAACTATGTATTCAAACCACCTGGTCAAAAGCTTTATGGAGCCGGGTCAGAAAGATCCTGTGTTCATGTGAAGATCTTCCCACTGTTAACTAAGTCACATGACACTATTCACAGAATAACACGTAATGGTAATTTAAAACTTGAAGACAAGTTAAGAGGCTACTTTAGATTTAATTGGTGTATTTTAAAAACATTAGAAAAAGCAAGTATTTATAAAAATACGTGGAGAAATTTGGTCATCAGAATCCCAAATAGAAAATATGAGTGTATTATAAAAGACTGTCTTCTGGACAAAGCTAAGCTAGCTTTGGGATTGGTGTGTTTAATATGTCTATACTGCTTTTTGGGACTTCAGTGTTAAATTTCTGTGCATTAGTAACCCCCACTAATTTTCACTGCCTTAAGAATGAGCCTCAGCATCAATGCTTGTAAAAGTATGACCAAGAAAGCAATGTTGTTCAGAGCAAACAGATTTCTCTGTGTGTGTGTTTAATCTTGAACAACTTTCCTAAATGTAATATAGACTAAGTTCTATATTTTGGAAACACTTTGGAAATACTTAGTGAGTGATGCCTCATCTTATCTGATTGTAGGAATCACTTTTTCAGCAGTGGGTCATTAAGTTTGAAAGACTTCAGTGGTATAAGAAATTGTCAGGTTATCTGAAGTGTCTGAGTATTGCCTAAGGAAGCCCTTGTTATACCAGAGAGGCATGGTCTTGGTGCATTTTAGAGAAAAAAAGAGACATAAAGAGACTGTAGGATGAATGTAAAAGAAAGTTGTATTACTGACTTCAAAAATTAAGAAAAAGAAAAAAACAAAGGGGGGATTTTTCAACTAGAAGTTGAAGAAATATTGTATATGAGATTATATATATATTTTCTTCTACGTATCAAAACAAAGTAAGAGAGAAACTGGAAGGTCTATTTTACAGGAGATTATTTCCATAATAGAGTATCAGAAGCTTTGTTGACTTGACCGTCCATGAGCACTGATTTCAAATTGTACTTACAGATATGAGTGGCAGTGGAGCAGGTCTTGCTAAATAGACAAGTGGTTCCCTGTATTAAAGACTTACCCTGTATCAGATAAACAAGTTCATGGTGAAAATAAATAACAGAGATTCTGTGCACTGAAAATCAATAATGAAGTAGAGAAACTATACTATTCAGATTAAATTGTTAGCCACACAGTAAAGATGGTAGATGGGGAAGATCAGAAAGCATACTAATATAAAGAAGTTGAAATTACTTTGCTATAAGTTGTGTGGTATCTTACTGGGAGGACAGCTTTAACTTTTAACAATAGAAAAATTTGGATTTGTTTCTCTTTGAAACTTTTAGAGAGTTCAGACATTGACTCTTGCGTGACTTTGTTTTGAAAAATGCAGAATAAGTTTGGATATGCAGAATTTGCTATTTTTATTTTTAAAGGAACTGCCAAAAACTGCCTTCACTTCTAGAATTTGTTCAAAAAGTGGAGATTTTATCAAAGTAAAGAATATTTAGAAAAGTATAAGTTACAGGAAGTTGTATATGAAATTATAAGACAATGCTTTTTTTTTTTTTCCCATTCCACAGGGACAATTAGATGACTAAGGCTTAATAGGAGCCCTTGAAGAATATAGCATCATAACAAAAAAACTAAATTTATGAATTGCATCATTGTTTACTACAAGACGAGTCAATGGGGATGAGTCAGAGGAAGTGTCTCAGATTGTTATGTCAGTAAAAGGAGTATAGAAATCAGTATAAGAGAGAATAATTTATTGCCAGGACCTAACAGTAGGCAACCCCAAGTTCCAAAGAAATTTGAATATTGAATTTGCCAAACTTTTAATTGCGGTCTATAATTTATTTTGTGAAACAAGCGGGTGATGGAAAATTATAGAAATCTTAGAAAAAGACTTTTTCTACATTCTGACATTTAAAATTACATGTTATTATGCCTGATTTCTTAACCACCAAAATGGAGTGCAAGCTAGAAAAATTGAAAGGAGGATTATAAAACACAGAGATAAATGTATCAGAGACAAAGCAATGCAATATTGCACTGGAAGTCTTGTCCCCCAGTTCTGTTGATTTATTTGAAGGCTTCTTACTGTGCATAAGAACTGGTTTGTGAGTCAGTTGATACATGCTGTGTGGATTCCCCAAGAACTTCAGGCATTGTACTTCTCTGAAATCCTGAAAGAAATTATGCTGTAATGTGATAAGAGAATTTATATTCATTAAAGTACAGGGATGGAAGGATATGAATCGAGGGAGCGAACAGGAATCTCAGAAGGGCTTTTATTTTCCTGTCAGTCAGAATACATGATGGACTTAGTGGAGTTTGTCATCCTCTGTTTTAGGAGCTAGCTTTGAAAACCTATGTTAACTCATTTTATCTAGATTGATGCTACTGACAAATATGACACAGAGTAAACCATTTTTTAATACTTGAATACTTTGCTGGGTAAAATGAAATTACAGTCTAAGTTGTAAATTTAGTTAATTACAGGAGGCAAAAGAATAACTTTTTTACTGGGTTAGTTATGATAGAAATGTCGATAGACTCTTTGTATGTGCATGTGTATTCAAGTAAAGAGAAGCTCAATTTTTTCTGGAGCTTGCCTTGTCAATCAGAGTAACAGACATAGGTAGTGCTCTGACAGCAGCAATGCTAAAGATTCAAAAAAGTTCCATGGAAGAAAGGAAATGGACTAAAAGAAGCTGTATGTGCATGAACAGAGGTTAACACGAGGAAAAAAAAAAAATATTTAAAAAGCAGATTGTATCATTTTCCTAGTCTGACATGGATTCCAAATCTGTCCCCAAATAGCATTGCTCATTTTAGTTCCTTACAGGCTCTGCGTACAGTGCTTCAACAAACGTAATGAGGTATTTACTCCCAAATGAGTGACTCATCTATTAAGCTTAAGCTACACACTTGGGCAGTCTTACAAAGTGACATCTTGTCAGAAATGGTCTTAAAGCACGGTGAAAGGAAATCACAACTAATGGATACGAATGGATAAAATGTGGGGCTTGTGGTGGTCAGCTGATTTCTGCTACAAAAGTATCAGAACTCCAAATATGAGTCAATAGTTATAAAAGGTACAACTTGATGGAAGCAGGGTTCTGGTCGTGCAGTTTAAACTTATTTTCTGATTAGCATTGTCACCAGTTAAGCTTCTAGACTTTGAGTTATGACTATTTTGTTGATTTTATGGTGTTCGTTTCTGAAATAGAATCTGCCTTCCAAAAGGGGAACAACATTGAGTAAGGAGTTGTGGGGTTTTTTTTAAAGATTTTTTTGGGAGGAAGGCAGTAGCCTACAAAAATTATTTGTTCACGGTTGCTTGAAAAAAAAACAAAAGGGTTGACTGGCCACGTGTGAATTGGCCAAAGCTGTAACAGTATGTCCTTAATCTGCCCAATAAATCTGTTTGTTTGTGGATAGAAGTGAGAGTATGAAATTTCCAAGACTACTGCCATGCTTATTATCAAAATATGTTTTGCTGCACACTTTTTTACTTGTATTCTGTGCTCTGCTTGATTTCAAAAACAACATGTGAAAACCTTTTGCTTTTATTTTCTCTGATACAGGGAAGCAGGTTTTTTTTTATTAGTAGGCTCTGAATCTACTTACCCCAGCTCAGGGAGAGAGTCACCAAAAGACTTATTAAAAGAATGCCCTGAGGTCTGCTGAAGTTCTCTGCTTTGAAAAGAGGAGACTTAGCTGAACATGGAAATGAAAAGATAATAATTGAAACAGATATCAAGAAAGGAAAGACAATTAAATTGTAAATTACTCTTCCAAATTATTAAAATATGAAATGGTGTTTTCAAGGCAGATGAGCTGACTTTTTCAGAGGATCAGTAAGATTGGAAAGAGACATGTTGAGACAGTGTAGTCTCACCCCCTGCTCAGAGAAGGGACATCTAGATCAGGTTGCTCTGGATGTTGTCCGGTTAGGTTTTGACCATCTCCAAACAAGGACACTACAGTTTCTCTGGGCAGCCTGTGTTGGTGTTTGACTGTCTGTGCTGCTTACTACCACCCTTCTCACGTAAGTTTAAATGGAGTTTCCTGTATTTCAGTCTATCCCCATTGTCTCTTGTCCTGTCACTGGATACTAGTGAGAAGTCTCTGGCTCCATCTTCTTTATCCTCTGCCCATCAAGTATTTATACAGATGGATAAGATCCCCTTGAGCCTTTTCTTCTCTAGGTTAAACAGACTTATATCTCAGCCTCTCCTCTTGTGTCAGAGGCTTCAATTACTTAATCATCCTTGTGGCCCTTTCTGGACTTTCTCCATTATGTCTATTTTTGCCTGTTTTGTATATATTATGAAGTAATACCGACACCCATTATAGTTGTGTGAGTTGATTTGCAGATCTTAGAGATTAAATTTCCATTCCGAGTCTTAGATGAGCTTAAAGTTTAAGTTTTAAAGGAAACAAGACTTTCTTCTTGAACTTACTCATCACAGACATAATGATTCCTGTTGAATAGATTATTTGAAAAATCACCATAGTTTTATTTTGAAGCATTTTACTGTGATGTTTTCTCTGGTTATATAGTAGGATGTTAATTATATGATAGTTGTCCAAGAACTGGTGGAATGGTAAGAAAATCGTGTGAAGCAGTCAGGATAACATCTTAATCTGGGCTTTAAAATATAACGTTGTGAATTTTTTCCTTTTATTTAATAATATCTGACAGAGAGATATGATGAAAAGACAGAAATATGTGATATGGATTTGTTAAGTGTACATTGGATTGAATTTCCCATCAGACCTCAGCTGTGTTTTGTGTTACAGCCTATAACATTTAAATTAAATTACACTTTTGGGAGTGGAATTGTATTCAACTTTTTAATTGTATGTATGCTTTTTTTGGCTCTAATCCCATAAAGGGATGTAGCTAGGTACTTCATCACATTTAGTCACAGTTCTACTGATTGGTCTTGAAATTCCACTGACTTGACTTTTACTTTTATGAATTTACAAGTATTCCTCTCTTTGTATAACTTTATGAGACTGGTCACTTGTTTTTAATGCCATTCATTAACTTCACATTTTATAGCACAAAAACTACCACTAATTAGTAATTTTCCATGTCTTTCCAGTGGTACATGATTAGCATTGTACACATCTATAATCGATGGAGGAACAGTGAAATACGATGCTACGTGAATGGTCAGCTGGTGTCCTATGGTGACATGGCCTGGCATGTGAACACAAATGATGTAAGATCTCATTTTTCACTTTTCTCATAGATTCTCTTTTTAAGGAAAACTAAAGTTCTTTTCTCAAGAACTTTGCATATTTGATATCTTTTTTGAACTTTTTTCTTTCTTCTATCTTCCGTATTTATGTACTTAATAAAATGAAATATTATTGATTTTATATAATAATATTGGTTGTAATATTGTGTATTTTTTTTCCACACTGAATTTCCTATAGCTATTTTAGTGACATTGTCAAAAATTTTGTTTTGGGAGACTGTTACAGCTAATATTTTTAATATGGGATACCATCTAAAGGACACTGATAACAATGGATGAATACTTAGCTTTTTCCATAGGAAAATGTGGTAGAGTTACAAATTCAGATTTTACAGATGTAGCTTGACAAAAATCCTTAAGAAAAACTGATTCATTCTGCAAAATGACTATGCATGCTGCCAATGTATACGAAAGTACTCATTTTTGTATTATGTTAAATTCTGTGTTGGATCCAGGAGATATTTGTTAATGGTTAAAAGATTTTAATGCTTTTTGTGTTATTTAACATTAAATTTTAAGTAGTTTTTTTAACTAAGTACAGCTGAGTAGCCTGAACTCTGATCAAAGTCGTACTGTTTTAAGCATTGTGGAAGCATAGTAAAATATCATTTCTTCTATGCAGAATTTGTTGTTTCAAACCAAAAAGATAAAGCGACAAAAAGGAAAAAGCTAGAGAACGTAAGCGTAGAGAAGTGTCAAGACATTTATGTTATAAAGCAAAGTCTGAAGTCTTACATCTGTCTCCCAGTATCAAACATATTTTGCCTCTTATTGTTTGAAATGACATTTATAAATAGGCAGTTGACCTATATTAAAAATGCTATGCTGTTTTAAGGTATTATTATTTAATTAATATTGTTAGCAAGTGCAAATTAACTGCTACAAAGTTTTATCTTTGAAATACTAATTTTCTTGAGTAGGAAAGTTTTAAAGAGAATTGTCCTCCCTTACGGGCTATTCAAGCCAGGTAGAAGATACTGAGACATACATGGATCTGCTTATCCCACAGGCAGAAACCAGTCATTTTTACCTGGGAATACACCTGTAGCTATTAATTGGACAGAGTTCAAATTCACAGTATATTCTTAAAGTAAATGCATCAATTTTCTTTTTGTTTAATATTAAAATTCTTTTAATGAAATCTATATAAGTTTCATATATTCTTTATTTCGTACTCTGTTTTTATACCTTCTGCTTTGGAAGGCTGGAGAGTCTACACCTAATGATGCAGAAAATAGTCACTCTTTCTGGCCCAAAGTTTTGGATGGGGAAGGAACACAAATGATTGTCTTGTCCTTTGCTTTCAGCTAAAGCTGTGCTAGACTTTCAGAGGTGCCTGATTCATGGAGCTTGCTACACTGTTGTTATTACTTATTTATAATATGACTTTCCATTGTTTCTGACTGCCTATATAGGATAAGGAAGCTCTCTTGTACTTAAGGAAATTAACTGTCTTTCGCTAAACTCTAGAGGCAATGTTGGATTTTAAAGGGAGTTTAAATATTACATGTTCATTAAAGTAGGGGGACTCTGCTTGCCAGAGCTTCTGATCATCATTCTTTCTTTTCTTGGTAGCATTTCTACTTGGAAGAAAAGGCAAACCTTTCAGTTTTTTTCAAAGCATGGTTTCTTATTGGTAATAGAAACATTTTTGTGATAGGAGAGAATGTGATGACTGAAAAGCCAGCTGAGGTGTCTGAGGATCTGGGCTGAGTTACTGGTTACATGGTGTGGGGATCTGTATTCCTTAATGATGAAATCCTAGAAGGAAGAGCTGCTCCTTCCATTCATATTTTCTTCACAGTATTCCTTTCTACTTTCTTATGTAACAGAAGTATAATCTTCTCTTAAAGAGGGATTGGTTTACCAAGCTTTAGATATTTTGAAAAAGTCTTTTAAGTTTCTGCTAGGGTTTTACTTTGTCCACTGGAGAACAGACTAAGTTATGAAAAACACTATTTATCATTAGCTCTATATTTTTCAAGAACAAAAAATCCTGTTATATCAGAAGTAGGAAATAAAATAGATAGTAGAGGCAATTCAGGAAAGATATATGGATGCAACTGTGTAAAAGGCATAAAAAGGAAAATAGGGGAGTGCATATGTGGGCTTTTTTAGCACACTAGTTAGGAAGAGAAGCTCTTGTTTTAAATCTGTAGAACTTTCTTGTTTCATATAAAGGTTGAGTCATTAAAAATATTCCCTTGAAAAGTCTTGAGTAATTATACAGCCTTCAAAGATCGAGAATATAACTTCTACCTTCATACACTTCCACTTGGATATAACTTTAGTCTCCTACAAGATGACAAGAAAATACCTTACCATAAATAGCTTTGGGGGAGAAGAAAAAAATATGCAAGTCACCTGATCATTCTTCTTTCTTTACATCATATAATGTGCATAAATATTTATGTTATTTATACTAAGAGGTGTAACAGTCCAGGTTGTGAAAGCAGACAGTGAAAACTGAGAAAGGGAGAGAAATTGCACATTGTTGACTAAGTTCATTTTACTCCTTTCAGTCTTCTCACACAAGAGCATTGCAAGATAATTGAGATGCAGTTTTAAAACACTAAATGTAATTATAACATTTTTTGGTTACTCACTGTTTCGATGCTACCACTGAACAAAATGCATTATAATTATATACATATATTTTTTTTTTTTAAATTATTAAACTTTCATTAGATTTACATTATTGTGTTTAGCATTAAGGGACTGAGCTGAATAGATTTTTAAGCAAATGTTTTTGTCTTGGTAGAAGACTGAGGTTTTTTTTCCCAGATTGATTTTGCATTACAATTCTTATATTTTTATGACATTATTTTCAATATCTGATGTCTACCTCTTGTATCCAAGCCAGAACTGAAGAATACCTCAGCCTACAATTTTTATAAGTATCCTGGAAACCACTGAAATAAAGATGCAGATGACAAAAAGGGTGAAAGTTTAAAAAGAGATGGGGTTTTTAAGTTATAATGATTTTTTTTCCTTGCATTTCTTCTATCTCATTCTTAATTACACACAGCCATGAAGTCATTGGGTTCTTTACTGTTCCTGTAACGTGGGCAGCAAGATATAGGGTATTACATGTAGTTAAGACTTTACATCTGTATTCTTCAAAGATGTGTGTTACCTTAATAGACATGTTTTTTTCTAGGGATTTGCAAAATGTATAATCTAGGATTTTTTTAGTAATTTTGTCAGTAGTTTTTTCAGAATGTTTTTCTTTTAGTTTTATCCAAAAACATTATAAAAAATTTAGAAATTCCAAGATAAAGAAATTAGAAAGAGAAATTTGATCAGGAGGATACATCAGACAAAATCCTGGATATTTCTTTTTCTTACCTCACCTTATTGCAAAGCTGAGCTCCAGGTCTTTGCATTCATCTTAACTCTTTTAGATAGAGTCCTCTTTTCCTTGTTAATAGCTTATCCACCTAGATCAATTGCTGTAGCAACTCTATTTGATTCTGTTCTCCAGACTCACACAAGTTTTTCTTAGGGTAAAACTCAGCAGCCAAGCAAGATGGAAAAGCAGGCTTCCCTTGTTTCCATTAAATAAAGTCCATGTCACTCAAAGAAGCTGAGAGAATAGACTTGAAGATCCTTGTGCTTCCTCTGTCTTCTTGTGCTCTGTCTTGTTGTCCATTTTCACGGATCTGTATTCTAGGCAGTTAAGTTCTAAATGTTGTTTCATCTGAAAGCCTTTTTTCTTGGAAGCACCAGAACAACTTAGCCTAACTCTTGCAACACATTTAAATTGGAAAAAAAAAAGGCCAGAAAACCTCACTTCAAATCTGAAATAATATGACAGATGGAGAACTGCCAAAGGACTCTGTGCAGAGGGACAGTTGTTTCAAGGAGGAATGGAAAATAACAACTCCTGTAACTGTGGGAGATGACAGAAGAGTTTTAAGGTCAAACCAAATCATTATAGACTGTAGTCACAGAGGAAGACTGTGCATCAGCTGCAAACTAGAAAAGTTGTTTTTTTTCTGCTATAGATGTTCAACTCTGTTAGCATAACAGTGAAAGAGGAGTGCATTGTAGCATGTGTTCTCGTGTGTTAGTGGTGGGAGTTCTGATTATAATTATGAGGAACTTCAAGGCTTTCATATTTCCTAGAAGGCAGTAAGGAAGGCTATTTGGTACTTGACTGTGCTGTTCTAATTTTTTTCTATTGTATGTTGAACAACTAATAAAAAACAAATCCTAGCAGCCAGTCATAACAGCGTCGTAACAGTGACCTCTGAAACAATGCTATGAATTTCAAAATGAAGTTCTTCACTACAGGGAATCAAGTACTGGAGTAATAAATGATTGATTTGTTTTCTTAATTGAAGTCTATCTTTTTTTTTTTTTGGCTTCAGTAACTGTACATGAATATTACTTCATTCTATAGTTTGTATAACTGTCTTTATTAACATTGCTTCTTTCTGATGCAGAGCTATGATAAATGTTTTCTTGGCTCTTCGGAGACTGCAGATGCTAATAGGGTGTTCTGTGGCCAGCTTGGAGCAGTATATGTATTCACTGAAGCACTCAACCCAGCACAGATTTTTGCAATACATCAATTAGGACCTGGATATAAGGTAATGTATCTTAAAAAATGTAAAACTCTTAAAAGAAAATAACTGATGTAGTTGGAAGACATGTGCATGTAGGTGTTCCTTTTAGGATCATGTAGAGATATGTGATTTTTTTCAGCAAAAGAAGAAGAATATTTCCTAACTAATTTTCACCAGCTTTTTGAATGACCTAAGTTGTTTCTTTAAAGCATAGCTGAAACATGTCTGTATGCAAAATTTAGGAGTTTGGATTGTAATCAGATTAGAGCAATTTTGTATCTTCTGTACTCAATACCAGGGGAACTTCTCTACTGTTGCTGTTTAAAATTTGAATTAAGGCAGATTAACATTCATTCAATGGTTTGAAACAGTTCTGCTGAACTAAAAGTTCAGCTTTTTACTTACGCTTTGCCAGTGACATTTAGGGGACGGTTTGGACAAATTAGTGGTGCGTGCCTAAACTTGGATCTCTAGTATGAATAATCACTTATGTCGTGGAATGGCTGTGTATAGTATTATTTAATGAAGGAAAACAACACAGATGCTTTGCAGAAGTCTGTAAAAACTGCCTCGTGAAGAAGGCTTGAAAATGAATCTACCCCCAGCTAAACACTGTTGAATTTCTACCATCAAGTATTCCCAAATTTTCTTTTTCTGATTTGTGAAATTCGCAATGTCATCAGAAGTAGACATTCAGGTTTTTTAATATATATCATATATTCTGAAAATATTTTTTTCTTTTTAAAATAGCAAGTAAAAATTAACATTTAGATTCTAACAATTTGGTGTGCTGAAAATGGCTGTATCATTTGTATCATTTGATGATAGCTAACACTTGAATGATAGTGACAATTGAAAATATCACTTATGGTACATATAGTGTGTGGATAACCAAATATATGTCAAGGTTACTTGGGGAATAAGAGGAAGTCTCTCCCATATCATTGACAGTTAATACCTGCCTTGAAACTAAAAATGTTCAGTCAGAATTGTATCACTTGTGCAAACACAGAGTATTTTATACTAAACTTAATACTGTATTTTATTTGCACAAATATTTCTGCAAATTTTTGGTGGGACATACAAAAGGAAGTAATGCAACTTTATATTTCTTGACAATAAATGTATATCTTTATGAATTTATTAAATTCCTGGATTTTTAGCAACATACTGAAGTGATATCCAATAGGAATAATAGTTTCATTTGTTTCAAGAAGTGTAAAATTATGTAATATTGTGTGAGTGTTGAAGGGGCTCATAAGGCATACAAACTTTCACACTAAACTTTCCCAGTAGTTACTGCCCTAACTTTATTACAGGGTCATGAGATTATTTTGTCTGATTCATAGGCTTCAGTTAAACTACATTTCTTCACACCTGTGGCATCACACTGGCTTTTGTAAAATGGCATTTAGATGAAATTTAATACTTTGGGGCTATTCTTCTTCAGTATATCATGGTTTTAGGTTTAGGGTGTGTTCCTAGTATGATTAATACCTCCTTCCTCTTAAGTAATTTCCTTCCTTCTGTAAGAATCTGAAAGTATGTTTTACTAAAAGCAGTTAAAAAGAGCAGGTTCCTAGAGCAGGACCCTAGAAATAACACAATTTCTTTCTTTAACTTCCTTATTCACACACACACAAGACAAAAGGAACCATGTCCTGTAATTTAGAGATTTTAGTGTCATTTAGAGTGGCTTTCACTCAAAACTTGCCTGTTTCACATCTCAGTTAAGTTTATTTCTGTAAATTCTTTCAAATTCTGTGTAGGTGCCAAGATCCCTCAGTTCACAGTACTTCAGTATGGTGTTTCATAGTCCAAGGGAGCATCAATTGACACATAGCTTGAATTGCTGGATGTTAGAGATCACCTTCTTGCTCTTACCTAACTTAGTGATGCAAACTGATCTTTCAGAAACTATTCTTAAATAGTTCATTAAAAGTCCTGTTCATTCTAATTGTTGGTATTGTTAGCCAACTGGGACAATCAACTGTTCAACTTTTCCAAAAGAGCAACTATACAAGATACCCTCTGAATCCTGGTTGTGCCAAAGCTTTTCTCCCAAAGGAGGGTTGTTCAAAATACTTCGGAATTTTTGGAGAATGTCTTCATACAGGTGTTTTTTTTCTTTCCTATGAATGAAATCTGTGTTGGTTCCTTTGGTTTACAATTCTTACTTTAGTCCACTGTACCCCAGGATTCTGATTCTTTAGGGAAAGTGAGCAGCCCTTATTTAGTGCTCTGCCTGCTTTGTTCATGAACCTCTTGAATACTTATTACAGAATGTTGTAACATAGAAACAGTTCATAATGCTTCCATACTGGTCTGTCTTAACATGTCCTTCTGAATGCATTTAGTTGTAATTGGCATGCCTTAGTATAAAAATCTATTTATTCAGCAAATAGATAGTTTACTTTGAAATACTAAACCTAGTTGTAGCAAAAGGCCTATTTTATTTCTTTTTTAACAAAAAAAAGTTACATTGAGTGTGTGAGTAGCAATATTGAAAAGCTGCCACACCTAGTAACTATTACATAGAAATTACATGTAATCAAATTTTTAAGAGAGAAAGAGTGGAAAATACACTGGCAGTAGAACTATGCGATGTGCCTCTTCCCTATTAAGTCATCCCAAATTCTTCCCATAAAGTATCTTGAAATTTTAAATTATATTTATTAGAAACATCATAGAACTCATTATTTGCATTCCCTTGTTTTATCTGTAATAAAGCATGCTCGTTTTGAGTCTTGAAATTGATGAACAGGACTTTTACCTTTTACACTGACACTTTCAGTTGCTAGTGGTTGCAGAAAGAGAAAGGAAATGAGAGCAGCATCCTTGCTCTCACTGTGCTTTCTCTGGTACCCATCTTTGTTCCCAGGCAGCAAGGAAGAGAGAGAAGTGTTGCTCAGTTGGGATCCTGAGGGGTGGAGAGACACAGACTAGAGGGTCACGGGATGTAATGTGGGAGGAAAAGATGCACCTGATGGCAGTGTTTGGGACTGTTTATAAAGAGATGTTTCAAGAAAGCCTTGTTCTAATAGCTCTGTCAAGTGCACACCACTCCTCTTAACCCTCCCATGTGCACTTCACAACCAGTTATCAGATTATTCCATATGTTGCAGCATCTGAGTTTGCTATTGATCAGTGCTGCAGTATCAATCTTTTTGTCATGTACAAAGGCTGAAGTAAAAATTTATTCATGCACACACATACAGAAAAACACAAAGTACTCTTGAAAATTCGAATTTAAGCCAGTTACATAGTACAAGAATATATTTTATGTATGATTGCTGAACCTGCAAGTAGCAAAATTATGTGAATAGTGAATGAAAAAGCAGCACTCTTGCTACTAAAGGAAAGGGGAGATCTGCTGGTGTTTTAAGTAGGGGTCCTGATCAAGTACAGCTTCTTTTACTGGAGAAGCCTGACCTAGTTAGAGATTTCCCTGCTTATTGCAGGGGGGTTGGACTAGGTGGCCTTTAGAAGTCACTTCCAACCCAATACATTCTATGATTCCGTGATCAATGTTATTAATAAAGGAGTATCGTATATCAGAATTTGTAGTTTCTCTTTTCATTCTATTATAATAATGTTTCAGGTAGGGGACTAGCATTTCCAATTCGTGACCATTTCTATTAGGCTTTGAAGGCAGAATTTCCCTTTAATTCAAATAAAAATTCTCAAAACAATGTGAGGCAGTATTATATTGATTCATAACTTATTTGTGCCTGACTTCAAAATAGTGACCTCTGGTAAGTTCTTGAGGCATAGTAAACACTGAAAACTAGGAGGTAAATTAATGCCAAAATTTGTTTATAAAACTGATTTTATTTTAATTTAGCAGCTTAGGAAGTTGCAAAATTTCATGGTAATGAAGTGATACAAATTTTGTGTGAAAACACTTTGACTTGTTTAAAACAACAAAGTTATGAAAAACTATATAGAGTTAAAACGTTCTGAGCTTTGGCGTTTCACAAAGTTTAGAGCCATGAGAAATTTTTCAGGTGAGAAGTGTTTTCATGTGGTAAGACATCAAAATATAGTACGTGCAGAATGTAGATAACTTTGCAAATCAGTGTAATCACTAAATTATTTCTGTCTCTGCTGAAAAGTGCAAGAGATTTATCTATATAGTTAAAAATACCCTCTGGGAAGAAATACATCATCGCCTTCCTCAGGACAAATCTGTAATCTGTGGCAGTCATTTCCTGATAAGTGAGATGTAGCCAGCTGTATCAACAGAGAGCCAGCTCGCAGGCTCTAAGCATAATACTCATAATTTAGGTTTTCTACTTCACTAAGTAGTGTGGCACAGTAAGAACACATTTCTAGATTAAAATGCTTGGTGCTGAGGGCTGAGTTCCCACAGTGTGTATATTTTGGGGTTTTTTTACTTCAGATTGGTCATAGTCTGATCCTTTGTGCTGCATGACTACCACCAGTTTCCAGCCAAAAGGATGTCTCTTTGGTTCTGAAAAAGTTTTGCAGTATGAGCAGAGCAGTGAGTGGGGATCACTGGGAGTGTCCCTACAAAATGGGCTCCTAGCCCAAATGCAAATCACAGAATCACAGAATGGTTGAGGTTGTTGGAAGTGACCTCTGGAGGTCACATGGTCCAACCCCCTTGCTCAAGCAGGGCCACCTAGAGCCAGTTGCCCAGGACTGTGTCCAGACGGCTTTTGAATATCTCCAAACATAAAGACTTTACCACCTTTCTGGGCACCCTCACAGTGAAAAACTGTTTCCTGATGTTCAGAGGGAACATCCTGTGTTTCAGTTCATGTCCATTTCTTCTGGTCATGTCACAGGGCACCGCTGAGAAGAGCCTGACTCCATCTTCTTTGCACATTCCCTTCATATATTTATACAGATTCATGAGATTCTCCCCTGAGGCTTATTTACTGCAGGCTGAACAGTCCCAGCTCTCTTAGCCTTTCCTCATAGAAGAGATGGTCCCGTTCCTTCATCATTTCAGTGGCCACTCATTGGACTCTTTGCAGTAAATCCATGGCTCTCTTGTAGTGGTGAGTCCAGAACTCCAGGTGTGGCCTCGCCAGTGCTGAGTAGAGGGGCAGGATCACCTCATTCTGCTTGCTGGCAACACTCCTCCTACTGCAGCTGAAGATAACCCTGTGCTTCTTTGCTAAATATAGACTAAATTACTGACTTCCCATTCACGTACTTTTGCCCTTCCTCCTTGCATTCTCTGTTGAGGTACCTGCATCTCATTCATTTTCAGCATAGCATTGCTGCCTCCCTTCTACCTGACATCACCAAGCGTGGGACAGGGCTGACTGACAGATCTGCTCCGAGGGTTTTCCAGCAGCTGCAGTCAGGTGCCCAGTCTGTTCAGTCTACATCAGTCTTACAACCCACATACAAAGGGATGCTTGTCACAAGACCTTATATTGCCATGTGTCAGCCACTTGGGCAGATATGCTTTCCTGTCATTTGGCTGTAAGCAAGAGAATTTTGTCAGAATTTGCAGCCTTGAGAGCTCTGCAAAAGCTGGATGGATTTTATGGGTTTATGTAATTGGTAGGAAACTGTAATTTGTTTGGAAAGAACAGCTGATATAAATTGCTTATTTTAGTTCTTCTAACCTGGATAACTGAAATCCTAGTGGCAGTTTCATGATATAAGATTTCTTACTGTGGGGAGGGAAGAAAAGATTTGGTAGGACCAAAGGGGTAAAGAGAATTGTGATGGCTATATGCAGTGAAAACAGGCAAAATAGTGGTAATTTCTAACAAATTTGCTCTACTTGTATCCATGCAGCACTGTGTGTTACTACTAGTTGTCTTTTTGCCACTGTCAGATGACTGCTGCATGCAAAAGTAGTTCTGTACTAAGTAAAACTGACAGTGCTTTGCAGAAAGGCAGAAATCTATCTTCTTGTGCTTGATTGATTTGTCAGTGTTGCCAGAAAACCTAGTTTTAGATCAGATATGAATTGTGGTATGTGTAAGAATAATAGGTATTTTCACTCTTGCTTTGTAAAAGCTTTGACTCTGAGATTCATTAATCTGAAATATGGCATTGTAATTTTTTTTTTTTTTAATGGAAGTACCTTGTTTATATATACTCCTGACTGTTAATGAAACATGGGGGTTAATGCTGTTTAAAAATAACTATTCCTTTAATGAAAATGGTATTTAATTGAATATTCTAGTTTGTTCTTCATTTTTAATGCATTGTATGCTCAATTTTTTATTTTAAGGTGTTTGTAGCTGTTTAATGTGACATTTTCTTCCAGATAGTTACTTCTGACATTTATTATTACTGATGCTAAATGGAGAGATAAATCATGCTACATAAACTATAAAATATTTTATTGACATGTTGATGTGAAGTAGAATAAATAAAAAATGGTCTCATTGTTCAGTAGCACTGAACTATTGGAAAATTAAAACACAGTTTAGTGGTTTCCATATTCCCTCTCAAGTCCAATCTATTTTCTGCACATTTTGTGGCAAGTATTTTGTCTAAAACACTTTGTAAAACTTATCTTTTCTCTTTTTTTTTCAGAGCACTTTCAAATTTAAATCTGAGAGTGACATTCATCTGGCTGAGCACCATAAACAAGTGCTATATGATGGGAAGCTTGCAAGTAGCATTGCTTTTACTTATAATGCAAAGGCTACTGATGCTCAGCTATGCCTTGAATCCTCACCAAAGGAAAATCCTTCCATTTTTGTACATTCCCCCCATGCTCTTATGCTTCAGGTTTGTGCTACTAAATTGATGTTCTGTGATTACTGTTAGCGTCACATTAAATGGAAAATACAAGGAATTGTGTGCTAGTGTACAAAGAGATTGCTATTTTGTATTATTTGAGCTCTTAATATACCTATCACTTGAACTGATCCTTGCTTACTTTCAAGAGCAAAAAATTATTATTTCTTCATTAAGGAATCTGTACATCATAGCATAAGGCACAGTTTGTCACGTTACTGAAGTTTTTCTGTTTAATGTTTGCATATAATTGAAACACAAGTACTGAAACTAAGTTAAAATGTGTGATTTAGTTGCCACTCAATTCAGTCTCAAAGTGTTCCCAAGTTATGTTTGTAACTGCCCTTTAAAATTGAGATTAACTGAGTTTTCTCTTTTTGTTGACTGATTTTGTTGGTTTAGGATGTGAAAGCTATCGTGACCCACTCCATTCACAGTGCAATTCATTCCATTGGAGGGATTCAAGTTCTTTTTCCTCTCTTTGCCCAGTTAGACAATCGACAGCTGCATGACAGCCAGGTGGAAACAACAGTTTGGTAAGATTCTTTCAAGCATGATAAAGACTAAATTAAGCTAAGAATATTTCCATTTTTGCTGTGGGAATGTTGGATTTGGGTTTTGCTTTTTTTTTGTAAATGCTTCTTTGAAAATGCTACTCTTTTTTAAAAAGTAGTTTAAAGTAGAGATTTGTAAATTGTATTAATCTGAGGAGATTTCAGATGGAACTGGAGTAAAACTGATTAGATGAATTCAAATGACTCTAGAGTTTTACAAATAGCTTTGTGGCAGTTCTTGCAACTTCTAAAGGAAACCAGTGTGCTTCTACTTGACAGTGCAATGTTGTTTACTTTCTCAAAGTCCGTGTCATTTGAATTTGTATTTAATAACATTCAAAATTAACAAAAGATATTTCAATCCATAATTAATACATGGTCAGAAAGTCATGGAGGCTATGACCACTTATTTTGGGGCCATATTAGAGTAGTAACAGTGACCAGGGGCACACCAAGAGAGTTTTTAAGAGGGACATAGGAAATCTCTGCTCTGACACTATGGAAGTAACCACCAGGTTAAAAGCCTGAAGAGGAGTCTGTCAGCACTCACACTGACTTGTCCAAAGCCAGCTCAGCTCTAATTGTCTTGGCAAAGAAGAGCTCCTGCCACGTGCTTGTCAGGGCAGGATCCCATTCCAGTGGCAACACAAGATGTCTAAACTTTTCAGAAAATACTGTGTGGCCTAAACCTCTGGAAGTAACAAAAGTGAAAAAGTAATGCTGAAGAACTGGTACAATCTTTCCTTGTAGGATAGTATGTAACAAAAACCTAGAAAAGTGGGTTTAGGGGCAACATAAGCTGACTCTTGTATTTGAATAAATTTTTTTAAAGATGCATAATTCAGAGCACATGTCTTATTTTCCTGCTTAGAATATACTGCTATTAATCATTCTGGATGTTCCCTATTGCATCAGATAGTTCAGTAATAAATTAGTTGTCAGCCATTTTAGTGTTATTTAATTATTTTTCTGTTAACTTTGAAAAATTTAACTGAAAGTGATACATTGATATAATATCTCATGAAAGATCACTTGTCTCAATCTAGTTTAAGAAATTAATCAATTTAGTGAAATTTTATCAGTCATTTGTTTTCCTATTTGGTAAGTCAAACATGTAGCTAAGATGACTGCTGGATTTTATTTGTTTCTGTAGAGTGAACAGTTAATATCTGTCATGAGGGTATTTTAATACAATCTTAGAAGTAATACCATAGTCTTAAAAATAACAAATTTTACTTCCAAGAAGTGTAGTTCTGCCAATTATTTAATTGAATGTAAAAGGCAGAGAAGATGGCTATGCGTTGGTTCATGTAGGATATTTACATTTTTTGTAGTCTTTTTTTCTGGTGTATACTTTGAATTGGAGTATTATGAAGTAAAAGGAATAGAAAAAAACAATGGTTGGTTTGAAATAAATTTGGGAAAAATAATAAAAAAAAAAGTGTGATTTATTTACTGACACAGCAGTAGGCAAAAGTGCTTTATCCCAGTTTAAGGAAGACTGTATACATGTATCCATACATAGGAATAAAACACATATGAATGTTTTTTAATGAGCTGAGTCTGTAATAAATGATAAAGCAGTAACTAGATCTGTTTAAAAAATGGAGAGCTAATACAATGTAAGTTTTATAAGTCAAGATAAAAACTAGTTCTTCCCAAGTATATGGTCTTTCCAGTGAGTGAGAACATTTATAAAGTTCAATTTAAAATGTGCAGAACATTTCTGGAGTTAGTTGAACTGTAAGTAGGAAAAAAAAAGTTATTCTTGAATAAATCAGTGCATTTCCTCTATAATTATATTATATTCTAAAAAGAGATCTCTAATTCATTTTGCTATGTGGTTGTACAAATGTATAATACAAGATGTGATCCTAACTGAAGAACAAAGTTAAAAGATTTCTAAGCAAATAGATGCTTGATGAGATGTAACTTAAATGCTAAATTACCATGGGTTTTGTGAATTATTTTCGTATGTTTAATTTAATAAGATACAGATACTGAGAAAAACAATAGGAAGCAGGAAAATGAATAAAAGATTTGTGGGGACAAAGAAAAAAGATAATTGGGAAGGGGGAAAAAACATGAAAAATAGGGTTATGTTTAAGATTCATTTGTGGAATGGAATGAAGGAAGAAGTATACCTACCTAGTCCTTTCCTTCTTTCCCCCTTTTTTTTTTATACTATTCTCTCTTTACTTGTTCCTTTCCAAAATGCAGTTGTAGAACTGTATCTGATACTTGTTCATACCTTTCTTACCTATGAAAATGTATCTACAACAGCAACAGGGGGCTGCACCACTTCTTTCTGAGAAGCTGTAGGCATTCAGCCATTATACTTCATGTATTTTTATAAGGAGATAATTTTTATGCTGCTTTGCCACTATAAAAAAAAAAAAAAAAGTCCAGATGATGCTTGATGACAGTAGACCATTATGTTTGTAAAGACATAATGATCTAGAATTTCTTTCTTTCTGGTAAATGACCTAGAATTTATTTCTTTTGGTGGCCAACTGGGGGAACTCCAGAAGTCGAATAGCTGTGCTGTATTTTGTTGTAAAGTATTCCTGCAAGGTGGGAAATATAAATAGCTTGATACTCTGTTGTAAGTATCCTAGGTTTGCAGGCTACTTTGCTGAACTCTTCTCACCTCCTTCTCTCCTCCATATAATCAAAATCTACTTAATAAGTTCAAGGTTCTCAATTATTTGCTTAATTATTTTTTTTTAACATTAGCAGGAGTTTGTTAATGGGAATATGAGGGAATACCTTGCTTTTTAACCATCTTGTTCCACTTACATTTTTAATATTTTCTAAATTAATCAATACATTGTAAATAAATTTTAAAATTATGAAGCAGAGCAATATGAATATAGCAACTTTGTGGTGTAATGATGTTTTGTGTAAATGTTCTTTAATCCTGTAATGCATATACCTCTGTGTGCCATATCTACATCTTCCATAAGATCAAGTATTGAAATAACCTGCAGTCCTGGTTTTGAAGCACTGTGTAGATTCTCATGCTCTCACTGAAATTAAAAGAATGGAAACTGAGTTCATATCTTAAGTATGTTTTTGTAGATTATGTGATGCACCTGCTATTCATGAGCGTGGTCCCTCAACCTGAATACCAAGACTGCTACTTTTCATCCTGCTTTTCACTATTCTGGTTAGAATAGAAAATCTAGCAGTTTAGGTCAATAAGATGGTTATGTAATAAAAAGAAATATAGGGTGCTTGTGGTGGGTTGACCCTGGCTGGATGCCAGGTGCCTGACAAAGTCCCTCTGTCACTCCCCTCCTCAGCTGGACAGGGAGAGAAAATACAATGAAAGGCTCATGGGTCAAGATGTGGGCAGAGAGATCACTCACCAATTAGTCAGGAGGAAAATACACTGCCCACCTATTTTAAGTCAGTGAAAAAGAAACATTGTTAAATAAGGCAACAATACTTTTTCAACTCCTTCATCCTTTCCTGTAAATGTTTTGTGTGTTTTACTTTGATCAGTTACTGTCTTGTACTCCTTTTTTTTTACCATTTTTTATATTAAGTTTATGACTTCTTGGATTCCTGTTTGTAACTAGTAGTGCGGCTGCATCTACTCTTTGAGATAGCACAGCTTGATAGGAAATACATTTTATTGTATTGATTTATTATTAGCTTAATATGAAAAACCTTTGAGTTTCCAATAATACTAAATAATATCATTAGTTTAATTTACCTATAAGATCATGGTAGCCAATGAGATGAATGTCAAGTAGTACCCTAACTACCCAGTCTGTCCTCTCCTACTGCCTTTCAAGAACTTTCTTGTTTGCCACAGCTGGCCCAGGTATCTACAAAAGTCACCTTTACCAGGGTAGCTGCATTTACCTTTGTGCCTCTGATGGAGAGCCAGTGTCCCAACTGATTGCTGCCTCTGGTCTACAACTGAGAGTTTGCAGAGTGGGGTGCTGGTAACCCTCTCATGCATTTCTGAGGCTAGAAAGCTGAATATTGCCCCTGAGATTTCACATTGCTAGTATAACCTATCTGTGCTCAGATGAAAGTAGTTGTACTGAAGTCTTCCCAAACTGTGACAGCAGCAATGTGACTTGCCAAATCATCCTGACTGGATGAGAGTTTATAATGAAAATATAATCACTGTGTCTTGTTGTAGAAAACCTTTGTAAACTCCTAAACTGCAGTACCTCCACGTGCTCCAGAAGATCCAGGAACCATTAAGGTTGGCTAATTTATGAGTGGAGTCTGTATCCCCAAATGTTTTGCCTGTAAGCAGAGGTTTGTAGTGGGTTGCCTTTCTAGTTCTCCCACAGAACAGCTATACACCTGACTCCTGTTTAGTGGCAACAGTTTGGATGAAACTCATTTAGTAGTCTTCTCTTCCTGTCCTCGTGGTATGCTATGAGAAAAAAAATGGAAAAGGGAAAAGCAAGAATTATTTTCCCCTTTCTCTACAACAAGGTTACAGAAAGAACAAAGGTAAAACTGGAAGCTAACAAAACACTTTACAGAGCTACTGTAGCTCATGGGAACTTCCTCCTCACCAGCTTTTGTCAGCATCTCTCTTATTCTGAGTTTATCTTACCTCCAGCCTGATTAGATGAACCCTCCTTGGCTTTGCAGCACTCAGGTTTTAGTGTCTGTGAAAGCATAAAACGAATGAATCTGAGTAATTAGTAACGTGGCAGCAGAGCAATTGCCTGTGTTAAAATATGCACGTTTGATTTCATACTTTAGTAGTGAATATATGTTGATGAAACCCCTTTTTGTATTCCAGTCTGTATTATAAGTGCAGTCAAAACAGTTTCTGAAATCCATGCTTACCCTTTTGTGCTTTGATTTTTCTCTCTGAAAGATTGAAGGAAGTAACCTGGTAGTGCTGGGTTAACAGCTGCACTCAAGGATCTTAAAGGTCTCTTCCAATGAAAACTATTCTGGTTTTCTGTGGAAAATTTCTCACATCTGTGCATCAAAATATATTGCTAATATATTGCTAACACTTCTCCCTGAAGATTTTTAAGTCCATACTATGAAACATTTAGCAAATACTCTGATGAAGTAATAAATTGCTTAATGAACCAGCCACACTCACTTAGAACTGTTTTCTAACAATGAGATGTAATGGGCAGCCAGCAGACAAAGGTTGATAGTAATAATAACAGTAATTATAATTTATCTCAATACAGTGAATTGAGGTTAAGGGGCAAGCACCTTAGGATTTAAAAAAAAAAAAAAAACAAAAACCAAAACAAAACCAAACAACAAACCAAAACCAACCAAACAAAAAAGTTAATTGTTGGTGTATGATTTTCTGTAATACCACCTTATCTGTTTATGCTAAGATTAGTTTTCAGAAATTCTCATATTAACAGCCAGCAACAGACTTAATCACACAATCCTTTTGTCTTATTTTGGAGAAGCTGGAAACATAAATGGAATTAGTTTATAAAGGATTCCTCCCAAAGATAATCAGACAAAGCAAATACCTGTATAATTCTCTTATACATGACCTTTTCGAGTTAAATTCTCTGGTATTAATCAATGTACTTGGATCTTTATAGCTACATGCCTACTTTAATTAAAGGTGCCTTTTGTAAAGCACAGGCCAGATAACTTTGTAATACACAATCCAAGATGAAACTTGAAGTAATTAAGGTAAATTTTTCAGAGAAAATTATCATGAGAATGAGTAGACTAGAGAAATTAATCTATGTAGTGATACTAAAAAACAAAACAAAACAAAGAAAACAAAAAAAACTCTAACAAATTCACTTTGTCCTACTGGTGCAAATTCCTGACTTTTAGGGTTTTCTTTATGCCTTTCCAAAGCCTTTGTCATCTGAGTTTATTTGGATATGTGGCTGATGTTCCTAAAAAAGATGCTTCATTTGTAATGTGAAGTCATAGAAACTCATTTCATAATAATAGTTTTGGGGTTTTTTTTTCTGTATTTTAGCTCCACAAAAGAGTAATACTTGTTTGCTTAGTGGGAGCTACCAGTCAATTTAGAATTTAACAAAAGCAATTCCTGTTCAGAAATTGTCATAGCATAAAGATGTCGTAACCCTGGGATTTCCATTGTGAGCTTCTTTTACATGTAATATCAAAAGGTTCTTAAAAATAACCATAGATATAAATGGGCAGTGAAAATGAAATCTTTACTTGTGTGTAATTATTTTTAATTAAGAAGGAAGTATCATATTTTGGAACTTTGAAGACTTATCTAGAGAAGCTATTGGTTTTGTGAATATCTGTAGTATACTTTTTGCTTAAGGCAAAACACTGCATAACTGTTGACTGAAGATAGTGATGTTGAAATATTGTAGTGTTGAAATGTAATAATGAACATATTGAAACATAATAGTTATTTGTATTATATGAACATATTTCCACAAATGAAATAAACTAGGTGACTTCCCAGTGCATATCATAAGAATAACTGAATTACAAAGGTAGGGACTTCACAAATACAATAAATAAGCATAGACATGAAAGGATTAAGGACATTTTCCAGTCAGACAGTGTACACTGTGAACACCAATTCGATTCTCCTGTTTTAGTGATAAAAATATCTTTTTTTTTTTTTTTTTTGAAGTCTTCACAAGGGCCGTGTATATTTGAGGGCAAAATCAGTATCAGCAACAATGTAAATAAGCTTCAAGTTTTTACATAACAGTATTCTAGAGATTTACTGTCTCTACAGTATGCTAATTATAGTATAAACAGTATCATGACCATTGGAAGTACAGCATTTTCATTATTAGCTCTGCAACCTTTTTTTTTTTTTTTTCTGCTTCTCAGTAATGGAAAACTACTGGAAAATTTTTGTCCTGGAATTAACCGTTTTCAGTAGAAATCATATTTCTGTCAGATTTACTGTTTGCTGACTTGTATACTTAAATTGAGTACTTGCATTTTAGCTGCACTGCAGACAAACATCTGTTCTAGGCAGGGCATGGTATAGAGGAGATGTAGGAGTGGGCTGAAGTATCCTTTATATTTGCCTTTGTATCTAGGGAAGTTGAAAATAGGCAAGAATGGAGAGAAATTTTGTATGGCAGTGCACAGAATTTTGAAAGTTTAATGTGAGCCCTTCATCAATCCAATGCATTTTAGTTACTGGTAAGTTTGCTAAATTCTGTTTGAAAAATTGTTCATCTTAGAAGACAGTCTTCTAATCAATATTATTTCCCCTGTGTCAACAATAACCTTTTTAAAAGCATAATTTTGGCAACCTGGTTCTGCTAATAAAAATTTTTATGTTTAACATCATCAGGTATAATTTATTTTCAGCTGCCAAAATGACTACATAAATTGACTATCCTTAAAAATATGTTAAAAGTTCCGGATACAGTCCTCTAAATTAGGCAGTCAGTTCTCTGGAAGACTAAAGTCTTAGAATGCAATATTGAGGAGAAAAGAATCCGTTATGTCGATATGGATTTATATCTACATACACACACACTCTTAAATGTTTGCTTGAGGTCAGTCTGAACACGTGAGGAAAGAAATTTTGAAAGGGTTGGAAAAGCTTGTCTGAGAATTGTTAACTGTTGGGTCTTTTCAGGCTCTTCTTGAGCATTCTTGAATGCTCCATAACTTAAAGTATCTAAGATAGAGAATATAATAGATAAAACAGACTTTTGTGCAACAGCTGTTCCTTAGTCCAGTTTCATTCCCTCCTTCCTCCTCCGTAAAGGAAGTTTCACATGAAACAGGTGTAAGCAAGAAAAAGATATCAGACTAAGCATGTAATGTATTTTCTGCCTGTCTCTGATCATTATCTTCAGGTAGTAATAGCTTCAGTACTGTACATGCAGTGAGAGTTTAAAACTTCCATTTTGATTTTACAGTTCCTTTATCAGTTGAAATATTACAGATTTTTTAATTACTTCATTTCCTGCATAATGATTTGGACAAACCACTAGTTACATTTAATTATGGTGCTAATTTTTATCAATACCATGGTCCTATACAATATTCACCTCAGACTTCATTGTGGCTCCAAGTGACTGCCAGGTGGTTCTCCTTAACTGCTGTTTTTTCTAGTACTTGAATTTTTTTTTATGCTCTTGAAGGTGTAAAGTGTAATGATGCATTCATGTGTGCTATCCCAAGATTTAAATTAGTAATACTACAGCCGGCTCTGTTATTTATGGTGGCAATATCAGGTAATGCAGAAGGATTAGAAGCCAGAGTTACTGCTGGCAGACCTGAGCTGACTCTGCAGAGCTGGCTTGTGATGTCTTTATGTATGCGGTTCAATTGATGTTAAAAGCCATTTTGGACTTATGAAAAGGCATAACTCATTCACAAAGGTATTGGCTGAATTAAGATGTTTTCCTGGAACTAGAAAGATTGCCATCACTTCACAGTGACAGCTGGGGTAGCTCTGTGCAGAGCTAATGTGGGCAGGCAGGATTAATTAGTTTAGCCATACTTTGCTTAAAGATGGTTAATGTCTAAAATGTGATATTTGGGTAACTGCATCTGAACTAACAAACTTTGTTAATTCAGCTTTTATGGAAGCTTGTATTTTTCTGTGTCCGTGGTCTGGTTAAATATTAACTGGCTACAGATTATTTCTGAGTTGACTGGAGTGTTTTCTGTGTACTTAAGGAGAGAAAAATCCTTATTGTAAAGGTTTCAGTGTGTCACATAGCTTGTATTCAGGGTCCTATCAGAATTTCTAACAAATGTGTAGAGATTGTATTAATATGAGTTAATTATAACTCCAGCCTATGAATTTGCATCTAAGTTCATAGAATGGACAAATAAACTGCAATATAAAGAAAAAGACTTTTCATAAAACACTTACAGAATTGGAAGTAGAACTTTTTAAACTTCAATCTGGTGCTGCGTTCACGGTACAATATTTTAAATCCATTTTAATGATAATTTTTCACTTTTCAATATAATTTTAATAGTATGTATTATTGTAATTCAGGTCTTAATCATGCAAAGATATGTGCAGTTTATGCATAATGGGTTGTCCTCCTAGGTCATAAAGTTACTCATAAAGGATGATGGTAAGCAACATCTATAAGGAATTTTCTTTGATTTATTCAATTTTTTTAAAAAATTGTTTCTAAATATAAATCTTCAATCCTTTACATGAGCTTCATATGGATTGTCATGTAGTAAAAATGATGAGTATCTTACTCTAGAAGACAAATACAATGGAAACTTTCAGTCAGGGTAAGAAAAAATTGGTGCATATAACCCGGTTTGAAACTGATGTGACAGCTTGACAGGCTGTTTTGATAAAAGATTTGGACTACTGTAAATGGATATTATCTGTGTTCTTTTACTGCTGACACTATGTGGAGCATTCTGTATGTGATTTTAGACTGCTTATTGTGACCATTCAACAAAGAAGCAAGACCAGGCACTCTTTCATGTTCACAGCATGTCCTTTGCCTACACTGTGTACTTTTCGCATGGCAGCCTTGCTCACCAAATAGAATAAATCTTGTTTTGCTCAGCACATCAATTATTTTTTCGTACTGGCATGGATTAACCAATCTCAACATTTACTTCAAAGTAAATTATTGTATTGAAGAGCAAGTGAATCTTTTGCTGACTAGATACTGCAAATAACGTTGTAATTTATAAAATGCAGGTTGGGCATTTCCTTTAATTCACTTTTTCATAGCTGCAAAAGACACAGTTTACACCTTTGTCTGTGCCCACCACCTGGGTGAGATTTTTCATGGTTACAGACATTTATCTGTACATCTAGGAACCATTATACCTATTTTAAGAAAAGGAATAATGACTTTATGTATGCATTGTATGTGGAGCACAATGCATTCTGTCATCTGACTGAGATATTTGAAAAATCATTTAAAATATTTCCTTTCTGTCATAATGGTTTTTAATTCTTTCTGCCTCTTCTCTGGGCTTTTCATCAGCAGATGAATATATTTCTGTTTCCTTCTCCCTGCTCAAGAGTCAACTGTGACTTTTTTTTCACCGTGGTGTATTGATCTATCATGTTTCTGCTGTTGGTTTGCATTGCTTAACACAGTTTCACTTTCTTGCTGAGTCTGTCCCCTGAAGTCTTTCATATCTCTTCTCTTTCTGAACTGTAGCCTTTCTTGAATGTTTGGGGTTTTTTTTTCCTTCCCTGTGCTTTCTGACCACTTCACTTACAGATACTGCTGGGTGATTTACTCGCAGCCTCTGGGGTCTCTGTTCTTTCCTAGCTGGAAGAAAGTGATTCTCAACCTTTATTTGATCAGGTCTAGATGTTATTCTCATTGTTGGTCTGGAGAAAGTATGAAAGAAGCTCTCTACCCTGCTGTTGTCCCATGGTGGTTTGTGATGGGCATCGTTGCCCACGTGCATGTTCAGCCATTTTATGCCCCATCTCTGTGGCACTAGTGACTCTAGGGATTGAAAGTCTGGGATGATGATATGCCTAGTAGCTGCAAATTTTACTGTTTAACATAGTAAGTATTTAAAACCTGGGATAGTCCTTGTCAAATCAAGAGAACTGACAAAATTATTTTGCACTTCTGGTTGAATATGAACTCCCACTCCTGGCTTTGTAACATGTGAACAGTCACTGGAGAAATTTGTCAGCAGAAAAAGATGTATTTTTTCAAAGAATTGTTCACTGCTTTAAGCCTGTTTCTATTCACTTAATAGCTACAGAGAATGTAACAGATTGATTTTTCTACATTTTTAATCTGAAAAAAATGCTTTTTTTTAATATGCAGTGCTACCCTATTGGCTTTTTTGGTTGAGCTTCTTAAGAGTTCAGTAGCCATGCAAGAACAAATGCTTGGTGGAAAAGGCTTTCTAGTCATTGGCTACCTCCTTGAAAAGGTAAGTTTGTTGGGGTTTTTAAACTTTTTATTCTTTTGTCTTCTACTGTCATTGTGATAGTTTCAATCACTTAGCCCAAAGGCATGATGGAAGAGAACATATTTATGATATATTTTTGATTTGTAATACTTACAAGTTGTCTACATGACACTCTTCATCTTCCTTATCCTCGTATATACTGATATTCAAAGAATCATTTTTCTGGAGTTGATCCTTTTTGTCTAATTTATGCTTTTACTTTAGATATTTTTGAATCACTTCAATGTATTTTAATTTGTGTTTCTCCACTCACTGTCTCCCAAATTCTCATTTAGGAAAGTTCTTGTGTTCCCAGTTTTGTACAAGTGTATCACACACATATCAAAATTTAGGTTTAAATTTCTTTTGTTGTGTATGTTAATAAAAACTAAGTCATTCATCTTGGTTCAGTTCTGAATTAGTTGGAACAGTTGCTTTCTGATTTGAAGAAAAATGGTAAAATAGTTTAATTTTTGAAAGAAACAAGAGTGCAAAAGGCATTCTTGCTTGTTTTCAGACACAGTGAGCAAAACTGAGGTTCAGTTCAGAAGCTTGTCTGAGCAACAATTCCCATGCCCCGGCCCAAAGCCCTCCTCAAACCCTGTTACTGTGATTTAATAATCTGAAAAGAAACTACTGTTAGCTGTACTCAGATAGTGATACTCTTATAATTGAATCTCATGGCTCTGACATTCCTGAGAGCCTGCTACTGCATTTTTCATTAGCATGTGATCAGGTTAACAATCATTTAGGAAGAAATTATGACCAGATCTTTGTGTTGTCTGATGGTGAAATTACACAATGATAATCTCACCTTTAAAAATGTACTGAAATTTGAAGAAAAATGATAAATAATTTCATTCTGCTCCTTATGTTACTTTCAGCTAGGGAAATACGTTCTTATAGTAGAAAGACCTTACCTTCACTGAAGTAATACCTAAAAGCAGATTATTTTCTATGCTTTTGTGTTTTCTGTACTAAGCAAGTGTGGTTTGGAACATCAAACAACTAGTCCTAGAATTTTTTTTCCTAATGGTAAGTTTTCTTGTGTTACAACCAGAAAGAATTTACAAAGCCATTAGCTCAGGTGCACAGGTTACAGCCAGGCTAGTGAGCCCTCATGGACCCGTTTTCTGTCGAATACTGCACTATGGTTTACACACATTGAATATATCAATTTAGAATATTGTGCATGAAATTAAAAAAAAAGTAATTCTGAACTATTTTAATTAATGCCTGCAACAATCATTAGACTCAGGGTATCTGATTATTTAAAGGATTTTGACTGATTGCTGTTGCAACATAATTCTTACAGCATATGCTGGTTTCTGGGGGTTTTATGCTATGTTGTCCTCGGCTGCAGTTTTTCAAAAGGATGTATTTTGGTTTTACAGTATATGCTTATATTCAGTCGACACACATGGAAGGAAAGACACCCTTTTGTTTCCTAGCCAGGCTAGATTTTATTATTCGTAAATTATCTCTTTTTCATTTGCATGTGATCAAATACTTCTGAGAGGACAGAAAACTTTTTTTTTCCCTGTCTTGAATTTCAGAATAACATTTTTGTTCTTATTAGTTGCAAACTATTTATTGTGAAGTGTCATGTACAAGGCAAAGGAGACTCAGCATCCAGGCTGAACTTGTATTACTGACAAATGGACTTCATTTCTCAAAATAATAAATCTGCATGTTCCCAGACTGTACTTAAGGAACTAAAAGTATTTGGAACGTTTTGTAGAAAAGGCAAGGAGAAAACAATCTAGTGGCTTTTCCTATTAGTTACTTTTGTTAACTTAGTGTATAAAGAAGTTTGTCAAAGTTACTGTAGAGGAGCAGATCTCAACAGTGATTTTATAGCACACACAATGAAAGGATAGCCAGCAGATGGAGAGAGGTGATCCTGCCGCTCTGCTCTGCCCTGGTGAGACCTCACCTGGGGTACTACATCCAGCTCTGGAGCCCCCAGCACAAGAAGGACGTGGAGCTGTTGGAACGTGTTCAGAGGAGAGCCACATAAATGATCAAGGGCTGGAGCAGCTCTGCTGTGAGGACAGGCTGAGGGAGTTGGGGTTGTTCAACCTGGAGAAGAGGAGGCTTCAGGGGGACCTTATAGTGACCTTCCAGTGCCTGAAAGGGGCCTACAAGAAAGCAGGGGAGGGACTGTTCACAGTGGTCTGCAGTGACAGGATGAGGGGTAATGGCTTTAAGCTAGAAAAGGGGAGATTTAGGTTAGATGTGAGGAAAAAAATCTTCACTATGAGGGTGACAGACCACTGGAATAGGTTGCCCAGAGAGGTGGTGGAGGCCCCATCCCTGGGGACATTCAAGCTCAGGCTGGATGAGGCTCTGAGCAGCTTGATGTAGTTGGGGATGTCCCTGCTTATGGCACTAGGTGGCCTTTGGAGGTCCCTTCCAACCCAATACATTCTCTGGCTCTATGAAACTGAAGGTTTTGCTTGAAATTAGAGGAAACTTTGAACCCAGCTCCTTCCAATAGCTGCTTATGTTTAAGAAACAAAAGCAAATCTACCAGGAATGTGTTTTTACATACTGAGACATCCATTTTCAGTATAACACATAATGAACTGAAGAAGGGTTAAGGTCTTCAGCTGAAGTTCTCAAGGCACTGTCCTGTAAATTGTAGAATCATGACCGAATTTAAAAAAAAAACTAAGCAAACAAACCAAAACACTACAAGTATTTAACCTCAGTTATTGTTAAGTGTAGCCATGGATAAGTTGATGATTTTTTTTTACTTTCATGTTCATTGATATAACAGAACAAGAGGTTACATGTATCTAGTAAAGATGAGGCTTGTGAAAATATCACTTTGTATTTCTCCTGTAAGAGTATTAAGGAAGAAGATTTATCTTTATCTTTGTTCTTTCTGATTATTTTTCCCCAGTCATCTAGAGTTCATATAACCAGAGCAGTTCTGGAACAATTTTTGTCATTTGCAAAATATTTGGATGGATTGTCTCATGGAGCACCTCTCCTGAAGCAATTATGTGATCACATCCTTTTTAATCCTGCTATCTGGATACATACTCCTGCAAAGGTAATTGTACACTTGAACGATGTTACAACTCTCCTACAATGAAGTGAAATATTAGTATTCCTTTATACTGGTACTTAGGTTTTTACTTTTTTTATTATTATTTTAAAACATGATAACAGTAAAGACTTTTTTAGATCATTATGTCTATACCCTGCTTAATTATATTATTTTACAATGTCTTTTTTCAAGTTCCTAAAATAAGTTACATTCTTGCATTATGTTCTGCCTGATTCTATTAAAAGACTGTTCCTAGAAATCCAGTCCCTTTTCCAGTGGTTGCCTTACATTTTGTTCCTAAAGTTTAAGCATAAAAGTATGTCTTTTTAATTGTAAGCAGAAAAATGAGATAGCTTTCATTTATTCACATGAACTTTCATTTAAGTTATGTATTTTGTGTTGACAAAAACCATAAAAAGTTATCATTCATATCTGGTATTAATGAGTTAGTTGTTTTCATAAATAATCCCAGTTAAGCAATGTAGAGCAAAGTGAAAAGTGGCCCAAAAATGAACATTTTTACTTTTAGTATAAAAAGGCAGAATAGAAAAACAAAACAAAAAACAAACCCAGTATGTTTATCATGATGTAAATTGTAGAACTATAGAAAATGCAGTTTGGAATGGACCTCTGGAGATCATTCCAGGTGTCAGTCCAGTCCCTGCCCTAACTAAAGTTGTAATTATTTTTTAGGTGTTTTTTTTTTTATATATAATTTGCAAATTAAATCCTAAAAAAACCTTACACGTTAAGTTTACTAATACAGAATTTTTATTTATGTGGATAACTATTTTGTTCTTCAGGTGCAGCTGTCTTTGTATACCTACTTGTCAGCCGAATTCATTGGAACTGCTACAATCTATAACACTATACGCAGAGTAGGAACAGTGCTGCAGTTAATGCACACCCTGAAATACTACTACTGGGTAGTTAATCCTACTGATAGCAGTGGCATTACTCCTAAAGGATTAGGTAAGTACAGTGCATTAAAAAAAAAATTAAAAAAAAAAAATATACGTAAAAAAGCATTTCTCATACAGGACTCATATAGCATATAGCTATGTGGGCACACTTTAAGAAACATATTAAAATCACTGATTTTTCTTCTGTAAAAAAAAGGAAATGTTAAGTGTACTTCATATGCCAAAGAAAGTTTTTTGGGGTTTGAATGGCTGGTAGTGTTAAGAAAAAGGAGTGGAAACTTCTAGTTCTCACTGCTGAGAACTCTGAAGCTGTATTTCCTGGTTAATAATTTTTTTTTCTCTGCCTTTATAAAATAGAAATGGGTTTAACTTTGCTTATAGTCATGCGCTTAGCATAGCTCAGGAAGAGCTGAATGACAGCAACAACAAAATCAAATAATACATACCAGCTAAACGCTGCATGTAACAGATGTGCATTAACCAGAGCATCAAATCATTCTAATCCTACACACTCCAGCTGTAATGTGATTACATTTAGCTGACTACTTGTGTAAAGCAGGGAGGATTTGGATGAAAGTCTCTTAAAAATTAATTGATATAGAAGAGTTTATTAATTTTCTATATTCTGATACTCTTACTTTCACACTGAGAAATTGAATAATTGGGGAATGTTTTATTGTTGTCACATATCCAAATATTTAAGAATGTGACATATGTAACATGCAAGTCACTAGATAATTCCTCATTTGTAAGTGAGCTGTATTTTTTTACCAAATAAAAATGGAAGGAACCATTCATATCCTAGATTAGGTACCCTAATAGTGAAGTTGTAACTTATTGAGGCTCACAGAAAGAGCTGCTGTTGAAGTTAGGACCTAATTTATAGTTCTCTCATAGTATAATATTCAAGATTTTCTCCATAAAATTATTTAAATGTGCTTTAAAAATACCTTACAAAAGCATAGTATTCTCTGTTCATTTGAAGGAGAAGTTTATAATATCAGATTATGAAAAATTATTGTGGTGATTACCTAATTAGCTGAATTATTTTTTTTTTTTAGTGATAACATATTTTCCACTTACATGGATTCTGGATTTCCTCTTCCACAATAGAATTAAGTTAATTTTTGGCACCTCCAGTGAAGGTGCCTCTATCTGAAACACACGTCTGCTGATTATAGAATCATAGAATGTCTGGGCTGGAAGGGACTTCCAAAAGTAATCTAGTCCAACCCCCCCACCATAAGCAGGGACATCTCCAACTAGATAGACAGTAGAATGCAGGAATCAGTTGCCTGAATATGGGTTTCTAGCATCACTTTAGTCTCTGTGGAGCATCCCGTCTGCCTTTCAGAAGGATGCAGGTGTCCTGTCCATCCTGCATCAATTCTGCTTGTTCTGTGTAGAAATTTTGGATACCTTATGGCATGTCAAATCACACTAGGTATGTTTAGGAAGCTGTATCCTGCCCCTATCTGACAGAAAAATGCTTAGTTTGAAAGGTAGCTGCTTTCTAGACTCCACTGGCCGTGTTTAGATTTCCATTAACATCAGTGGAAGGTTTGAAGCTGCTCTTAACGTGTGGGCAGCTACACTGTAGATGTCTATAATCAGGGTGAGCTGAACCCTGCCCTGGGGCTAACTTTATCCAGCTTCATGCTTTCAGAGCTCAACTGTTGTGCTACATAAGTGCAGTTTTGCCATCAGACAAGTTAATTATATCTGACTCAATGAGGAATTAACATGTTAGATACAAGCTGATCAGCTGAGTTTCTGTGGCCATCAAATAACCAGTTCTTAGGAGGTAAAGTCTCCTGGTGTCAACCACATTTACACCTAGACAGAGACCTGAAAAATTACTCAACTAATTTGAGACTGTAAGTTTGATAATATTGTCTACTTGCAATTCTTTTGGGGTTTTGATTTTTTTTGTGGTTTTTTTTTTTTTTGTGTGTGTTTTTGGTTTTTTTTTGGTTTTTTTTTTGTTTCATGTTTGGTGGGTTTTTTTAATTAAAGGATTTGTATACTTCTGTGTCATGATACTACCTAACAACACTTCAAAACTGTATTGCACATCACAGACTTCCCTCTGGCTAGGCTTGCTCTTTTGTGGAAACTGACATTTCTTTCTGTAGGAGGTATGGCCTGTTTTTATCTTGCCCAGATCTCCCTCTCTGCAGTTAGCTGTATTTTTGGAATATTTGTATGTGTAATGCCAGTTGAATAGCTACAAAAAATATATATAATGTACTCGTCAAAATCTGAACAGAAGGCATGGGGTAGACCAGGACACAAAACTAGGAATGAGAAATGGATCAGTTAACTCTAAATTAGCATACGTATGACTGGTTTGCTTCCCTACCTTTTCTTTCATTCTTGCTTGTGCTAAGGATATAGAACTTTCACTTCTAATTTGTGTCAGTTCTAGACAATGTTCTGTTTTTTTGGGGGGAAGGCAACCAGACAGGTTTCTGAAAGGTGATCAGATAGTGTAAATTGCTGGTTGTTTAGTGTAGTAGTATGACAACAAAAATCTCAATTGCTAAGGCCTTCAAACTCTAGTTACGAAGGCATTTGGTAAACAGGGGCCATGAACATTTTCTAAATATGTATTATTATCTATAATATCTGAACTTTCTCCTATTCTTTAGTTAGATTTATAAAGTTAACTTTTAAAAAATATTTATTTCAACTTTCTTCCTGTTCCTTATTCTCATCATTCCTCCTTGTTGCTTACACTGCACAAAGTCCAATGTACTTTATATAACTATAGGAAAGTATTTTGTAGTAACTCTTTCCTGTCTGTAAAGATGACCTTCCTTGTATTGAGTTGAAGAATGTCTGTTTATCGGGGAGGAAGGTGAGTGGCATAGCAATGGATGTGCAAATCCAGCATAGCTGTGGAATTTTTTCTGTGCAAATCAGCACTAGGACTATTTTTGCTATTATTTCACAGGTAGCTTCTGACTAATACAGCTGCAACAACTGTGCTGATTTGCAAGTAAATGACTGTGGAAATGTAATAATTGCCGAGGTGATAGGTTGCTAAATTTAATTTCATATTAACTTAATTTCATATTATTTTTAATCAAATTCACATTAATTACTTTCAACTGATAAAATCCCTGAGAACTTTTCAGATGTTTAATCACTTGAATATTACATATCTTTTCTTCACCAGATGCTCTTTCTTTTAACATTAAGTGGAATCTGCCAATATGATATGCAGGTCTGACTGATTCAGGCTTATAGAATTATAAGTTGCTATATAATAAGCTACTTATAGTAGCTTAATACACTTCATATTTTCTTGTCACCACCTCATGTTTTCAGCAACTCATAATTTCACCAATCCTAATATTTCAAAAAAGTTCTAGTGTTCCAGGATTTTGGTTGATTTCTGTTAGCTGCATACAGCCACTATTGCCACATATAGCCAGAGAGTTAATAATTTGTTAAAATGTAGACTAAAGCTTGTAAAAGTAAGAAACTTGCACTGTAAAGATGCAATTATATGAATGTTAAAGTTGCATTTTAACTAGCGTTTGGTATTTCAAAATGAAAGCAGCCATTGTCTATGAACAGAAGTTTTAATGTAAGAAACAGAAAAATATCACAATGTGGGAATATGGCACATGATATTCTCTTACCAGAGGCAACTGAAACTCTGAGTTAACTTAGCTTTGGACTCCTCAAATCTGCAGAAGACTTTAAAGGAAATCTTGCCAATAACCAAAATTTGACTCTATGTGTTACAGTGCCTCCAAATAATTTGCTGTCATATTAGAAAATAAGCTTATTCATACAGACATTTTAGTAGTGTGATGCTTCCTTGTCTTCTGGGCATATAATTTTTATGCAGAGATACTGAAACACTTTTTAATATCGGCAGGCTTTTTTACTATGAAATGCAAACAGTTACTCTGCTTCAAGGTTGTATTGTTTCCTCCTGTCTTAATAAAGCACAAAATGGGTGGGTTTTCTGCACTGACAGTTTAGTGTAACTTGTTTAAAGCTGAAGTGGCTCAATATTGAAGATTCCCACTTGGCTGATGCTGTTTTCATACAAAATGGTTTCCTACTTGCTTCTCCTGGTATTCAATATCTAAAACTGGAAGTGTAAATGTTTTGCATTATTTAAAAGGCTCAAATATTTATTTCAAGGTTCATTTTGTATCTTGTCTTTCATTATTTCTCTCCTGTTTCAGGCTGGTATTTCTTCTTGGATTCAGTATACGGAATTCCTATTGTTTTGTTTCCTTCTAAAGTATTAGAAATACATTTTCAAAATGTCTATGTATCACCCTGCTTGATAATTATTCTTAGTAGGTTTTACATTTTAGCTATAGATCCACATAGTGGAGGCAAGTTTTCTGTTTAAAATTATGAGTTTTATTCTTTTTCTTTTCTTTTTTTTGTATTTTTTTAATGAAATTACCCACTATAAACAGATATCACAACAAAAGTGACTTGCGTTTTAAGACCATATTAACAGTAACTTCTGAAATAATTCTCAGGAAAAGCAGAAAAAGTCAAAGCAACTTCCACAGGAAAGAATCTCTAAACTTCATTCTATTTTACATTTTACACTTGAACTGTTGTTATAGCCATTCTCTTGATTTGCCACATGCATGACTTTAACATTTTGCTACATCCTACAGAATAAGATGTGAAGGAGGGAAAAGACCACAGGCTTGCCCAACAGTTACAGCATCTAAAGATGAAGTGAAGCAGACAATTGTGTGGAAATTATTTTAAAATACATTACTTTGTTCTGTAGTTATTTCCTTTTGTGGATTTTGGGAGCGAATAAGAGGATAAGTGGGGAGAGATTTAACTCTTTATCTTGCTATGGTAGATTGTGCATTTCAGTGATAATACTTAAAGCTGTCAGAAACATCTTAGTGTAATGTTACCAGGCTCTGTTGTTCTTTGATGTTTTGTCTTTTCCAAATATATTCTAGGCTGATATTTAAAGAAAAGCCAAGCTGTCATTGTCTTTCAGAAGAGGCAAACCCCACATATATTTAATATTAAAGGAACAGAGAAAAGTCCAAACAGACTTATTTTCATCTATGAATGTCTACTAGCTGTTGGATAGTTTTTTTTATTAACTTTTTTAAGGAAAAATAAAACATCTGTGCTCTTTAAAAAAAAAATCTCAATATTGCTGAATTAATTTGATGTAAATTTCTGTAAATCTAAGAGACAGCACATTACAGCCCACCATAATAGACTTGAAAAGTCTTCTTTGTCATTACTTACCAACTCTAGGACATTCTCTGAAAATACTGGTGGACTAACAGTGTTGCAGTAATAAGAAAGTATAAAAGGAAGACAGTAACAGAAAAATAAGCTAAATATTGTGGAGCTTTCTTCCTAAAAAACAAACAAACAAACAACAAACCCAAAAATCCCCTTGCGATACTCTCTAAACAATTTAACTCTCAGAAATGTATTGTGCTAAATTGGAATTTTTGGACCCTTTTGTGCAGCATTCTTATGAAATACATGCAACTTCATTGTTGTATGAGGGAAATGTGCATTTAAGTTCCACACTGCTAGTGTAGTTCACTAGTAGTGTAGTTCATTCTTCAGCAGCTGGCCAAGCAATTTCTTTTTTCTACTAAATTCCTGTGTGCTTCCCAACTCTTACTCTCAACAGACTTTGATGAGCAGTATCTTATCTGCAAGATAACATATATTAATGTGCAAACTAACTCTTGTTAGAGTTTTCAAGAACATTTTTAATGTCCAATATTTTTGAACATGAGCTAGAAAAGTGAGAATTATGAAAATTACTTTAAGGGGAAGGTAACCATAGTTTCCCTTCTTGTGGAGAGAAAAACAGTTATTTCCAGAGCTGGGTTAGAATAGAATTCAGTTCTCATTAGCTTTGCAACAGTAAGAAAAAATAGGTCCTTATGTGATCCACATAGCATCTGATGTTACTTATGCATGTGTGGAGATCAGATTCTGCTATTTGTATCACGTTTTATTAATATAAGGAGTAGAAAAATCATGCTTTTTACATATAAAAAAGTCAGATGGAAGAATGTTGAATTTGGTTGCCTGTAGAACTGATAACATATTTTATTTTGAAGATAGGATTAGAAGTCTTTAGCTTTGTTGTTAAAAGCTCTCAATCTTTTATTTTTACACCAATATTGATTGTACTTTTGTCTGTGAACGTATTTACGTATTCCTTCTTAATTAGTTCTGTTTTATTGTACTATAATTGCTCTGTGCTGCAAGGATAAATTGAATAAATTATTTTTATTTATTTTTGTCTGGATAAAGCTGGCTAATTCTCATTGAGTGTCTATTTTAAAAAATCTGATGCAAATCATGTGCTATCTGCAATAAATACATACATAATGAATCTAAAAGCAGGAAATTATTTAGTGACTCATCCTGGTGTGCCAATTAACAAGAATGTTGCTATTTTGTTATAGGGACTTGTGGTTGCTGTACCAGATCTTATTAAAAGGATTATCTTTGTTGTTGATTTGATTTGGGTTTGGTTTTTGTCTTTAGCAGTGCTGTTTATCAGTTTGTGAGTAATGGTGATGCTGCCTAGTGATGAACACAAAGATTAAAAAATTAATAAAAAAAACTACTTTTCAGTATTAGAGTAGAAAAACAAAATCTATTTGTCTCTCTTTCTCTCAGTATTTGTGTGTAAAATGTGGGGGTTTTTTTATTTATCACATAAATTATAGTATTGTTTGGTCAATAATTAATTTTTTAAAATAAATCTTCAACTAGTAATGAAGTTCTTCAACAAGTAACAAAGTTGAAATGTTTAATGATATAAAATGGATTTGCCACTGTAATTGTTCTGTAGCTTTGCGACTTCACAGATTAATTAATTCCATTAAATCTGTATTAGATGACTATTACATTACTATTGCTGCAGTGCTTTCTTCCACTCTTTATAGCTGTCTACTGGTGGCATAACCTCCAGTTCCTCTATCCTTTCCTATTTGCCCCTACCAGTCCTCTTTTAATTTTTCAAAATAATGAAGTTGTCTGGGTAGAGGCTGTCCCCTTTTTTCTGATTCTATTGCAGTGAAGCTTCAAGTCACAACCAAAATATAAGGAAGTACTGGAGGGCTGAAGGAAGAAAAACCATTTTGCTTGCTTGGCATATAACCTGCAAGCAGCAACTCCTTTGGTATCATTTGTGTGTTGAAGAACCCTTTTCAGGGTTCTCACAGATCTCCATAGAAATGGTGAATCTGGGTGTGTGAATAAGAAGTTTGACATGAGTATCTTTGAACAGGTTGCCAGTTAATTTGGGCTGTCTTCTTTTTACTTCCTCTCTAAAATGTGTTACAGAAATGCTTTGCAGAGCTCCCCATTGCCTTAGTGTTCTGTTTTCTGTTTCCATAATTACAATCTTCTAGAAAAGACAAAATGCCTCAACTTTTAGACCTTGTTTTCAGATATTGTCCAATATTGAATCCTGGTAAGGTGTAGGAGGGGAGAGGATGTGCAGAGAAATGGATTGCTGTAATGCAGTTAGAAGAGCTGAATGTGCATTTCAATTAGGGGGAAAAAATAGCTGTTGGTGAGTAACAAACCACTGCCACAAAAACATGGAGTATTTCATGTACATGCAGTTGGTACCAAAAAACAACATACTTCTGTTTTTACAATGGGGAATAGATGTTTCATGGTGCCATTAGAATGTATGGATATAAAACTGTTCCTATATCTTTAATAGTAGAATGTTTTACAACAGTATCCTTAGTGCTTTTATACATGCTTGGAGGGGAGAGGTTTAGACTTATTTCTTCTTTCTGAAATAAAGTACTTCCCCAGTACTACTCTCTCCAACCCTAAACAGGGAGGAAAATTTGAGAGGATTAGCCACTCTTTTTGTTCCTGCTAGTCAAACAAACAAAACTTACCTTCATGTTTTCTCTTGTTGCAAACTTTCTCTTGTTGCAAACTTGAATAACTTTGTGTACAGCAGTGTCTTCACTTTGAAGTGTGGCACAAGAGAGTATAAAAAAATCTTCATTAAAAAGTTTGCATTAATTTGAGTTAGAGACACATAGTTTTCTTAAGCTTTAATATGTGCTTATATTTCAGCATAAGTGGGAATAGTTGATGAAAATATAAATTAGTCTGTGTTTATTTTCACAGTGCAAAATTTAAGACTGTCTATGACATGCATTATTTGAAAAGTATGAACTTATCAAATTAATTTCCAGTTCAACCTTAATTACTCATGAAAGGGGAGAATGTTAAATACAATAGAGCAAGCTTCAAGTGACTATAGTTGTTCAGACTGTGTTTCTGATTAAATTTTTTAGATACTCCCGTTTTCCTAATGTACTTCCTCAAGCACAATTGTTTAAAGTGTTATAGATCAGAGATTTTTTTTCTGGTTTAAATTTAATATTTTCTTCAGATAGTAGTTTCTTTTTGGTTAATTAGCTTCAGTTTCTACTAAAAGGAATGGTCACAACTAATATAATTAATTCATCAAGATATTAATTCTAGAAATTAATGACTTATTATTGATTAATATTAATTCATTAATCCTTTCTCTCTTTAATGTTAGATAATACTTAACATAGTGCTTTATTTACTCTAAGTTATTATCACTTATTTAAGGTGAGATTTGTATTCAGACCCTTCTAAGTTTACATGTCTACATTATTTAAACTCTTGTTTTCAGTGGAATTCAGCTCAGTGCAATCACTAGAACTAATGTGGTTTATCCTGAATTGGGCACTGACAGTGGGTCAGCTGAGTAGATCTAGTCAATAAAGACAGTAGTTGCTTAGATTGGGATCTGAAACTCCTGGCTTACATGAAGACACCTACAGAACATATACCTTAATTTAGTTTTGTGAGTCTAGACTTGATTACTACTTTTTATCCTCATGTGTCTTTTGGGGTTTTTTTTAGAAAAAAGGCATATATGTGTTTGTTTGTTTGTTTTTCCAGCTGAAACATCACTAATTTATATTGGTGTTCTAAAACGTGAAATGCTATAAGTTATATTCTTTGCAAGTATGAGCTTTTATATGATGAATAGAATACTGGGTCTCTTGTTGGAATTCTGATTTCCTTAAGAAGATGCAGTCATGAAATAAATTAGTTTATATTTAAAAGTGATATATTTTGCTTCTTCCAGATGGTCCTCGGCCCTCACAGAAAGAAATCATATCACTAAGGGCGTTTATGCTTCTGTTTTTGAAACAACTTATATTGAAGGTAAAACAGTCTATTCCAGATGGAAAACATTGAGATCTGGTAGATTCATGTAATAGGATCTTTCATAACAGTAAATATATAACACCTGTCAGGTATTGTATCTATTTATAGGTAACTTTAATATTCATGCACATACTTCTAATCAACACAAAGTAAATCCATACAATATTTATTAACCTCACCAAACTATGTCATATATATTTTAGTAAATGTACATAGAAATCATATATGACACTACAGAAACTTTTGTGTATGTGAGCTTTTCTTTTGTGATAGTAGATAGTTGCTTGATTAATCAAATGAAAAAAGTAATGACAGTTTTTAAGTTAGTTATTGCTTTATCCTTTTGTTTTGTTTTGTTTTATCACACGTTGAAATTGATTTTTCCTCTCTGTTACAGCCAAATGTTAGTCTTTGGGATATAATCTGCCACTTGAAACTAGACTGAAAGCCAGTACTTTCTGGCCTGATCATTCCTCTTGTTTTTCCTGTTCTTTTTAAGGGATTGGAGGAGTTGCAGTGATAGTTTATAGTATGTGAGGGTCCACACTATAAGAAACTTTTCTAGCAGGAATACACAGCTGACTTAATAATGGTTTGAATTGTCAATGTGATAAGGAAAAGCAATGTAATGAAAAAGAGAATTTAGTCTTTTGAGTTTAAATAGAAAAAAAAAAGTAGGATTATTTGACTTGGTCCAGGTTTTTCTTGAGCCAAACTTAAAGAATTTATTTTCTCTGAGTAATGCTCCCCCTTTATTTTCTTTTTAGGATCGAGGGGTGAAAGAAGATGAACTGCAGAGCATATTAAATTACTTATTAACAATGCATGAGGTACATTTTTGTAATTACCTATCTCTTACTGTAACCAATTGTATGAGCCCTATCGGAAACCTGCTGTTGAGGTTAGTTTGTAGAATAACATTGATGTTTGTCACACAGGATGAAAATATTCATGATGTGCTGCAGCTGCTAGTGGCACTGATGTCTGAACATCCAGCATCCATGATACCTGCCTTTGATCAGAGAAATGGGATACGGTAAGACAGTGAAGTGGGAAAATGTCTTAAATGTAGTTCCAGTATCATCACTATCCACATTGCTTCTTTTTTCACATGAATGTCACAGTTGCTGATCTTTCAAACTACAATTTTATTAACTTAGGTGATATTTTTTTGTCAAAACCAGCGTAGTTTTGATAGCTTGGAGGAAAAAAATTTTAACCTAAGTTAATCATTACAATACTTGAAGGTAAGTGGACTGTTGTACTTCCTTCTCAGTCTCAGATAGAATATGTAATTAACAAGATGCGTCTCAGAACAAGTTTGAATAGTTTCTCTTCAGGTGTTTAACATAATCTGGAGGGAAGAAGAAGAAAACAAGATAAATTGTGCCCTAACCTATCAAATTCTCTCTGAAAAGATTTAAAAACAATCTGTGGAATCCATGTTTGTCTGTTTGACAGCAAAATGAGTAACTGATAATTCCCAGAGAAGCAGTATTCTTGTTTTCTTATGCCTGATTTGGTAGTGAATTTTTTTTCAGAGATTAATAATTTTCATGCTAATAATTTAATGTTTACTACAGAATTTTATTTTCTACTGTTCTTAAAATACTTTGAGAAATGCAAAGTATTGTAAAACAGGGAAGTAAACCAAAAAAAATAAATTCAAGTTCTATTTGCCAAAATACTAAGATCTTTGTACAAACATTTGTACTTAAACCTGAATGACAATGCCATTTGAAGGGAAGACTCATTATACTCACGGTCAGGACTTCATTTTCTGCCTGTAATTATCTATATGTGCACAGAATTCCATTCCTGGTACCTCTGAAAAAAAGGTAAGACTGATCTAGTGGATTTAAGATAACTTTATGTGACATTTCTAGTACCAATAATAAAATTATTTGATGGTACAGTCTCTGTGTTTAAAAGTATGTGTTGAAAAAGTGGAGAGAATGCACAGAATTGTAATATTTAAGTATTCAAACAAAAATGCCATTAGGGGTTTGTCTGCCTAGGTTACCAGAGGACAAAAGCCTTGGAGTTCATGTAATAGTGCCCTAAATTCTTTCAAAAGAGGAACATACTGTCTGCTAAAATGCTTTTTAATGTGGAAAGACTGAAATGAATTGCAAAGAGCTGAAGGTCAGCTAATTCAAATGGGAAATAAATATAAATTTAAAAGTTTGTTGAAGATCAGTCCAGGGGAAGGGTAGTGTTTTCTGTCTCTTAGTGCCTTCAAATCATGGTTAGTTTCCTTTCTGAAAGACTGTAGAATTTTTGCTTAAACCCGTTGTATTCATTAAATAAGTAATAAATTCAATTTGTTAAATTTTGAGACTTTTTTCCTAGGATTTAAAAACAGAGGGTGTATATTTTTCCTACTTCAAATGTTGATGCAATGAGAATGTGGCTTCATAGTTGTATATGGGACTGTATGTAACATATTGCCATATTGTGCTTTTGGCAAGTGTCACAAACATCCTGTGATTAAATGCAGGTAGCCTATCCTATGTAGAAAGGATATTGAGTAGAGTTTCTAAGAATGAAAGGAAATTTTCAGTAGCATCCAAATACTATAAGAAACTCCAGATATTACCTTATGTGTTCCAAGCTGGTTCCCTTGTCTTAAGCTACAATTGCTCAACTGCCTTTATTTGATTGTTCCATGATAGAACTATAAGATAAAGTTGTTTACTTTCTGTTGTAAAACACAGAACTGAATCAAAAGACACCATGCCTCTAACCTAAGGGATTTGTAATCAAGCTCTCTGTGCTTGATGCTTTCAGTATATCCTTCGATTTGGTGTAAACTTATATTTCTATAGCTTTGTTTATTAAGAAATATCCCCATTCAGTGAAATGCAATCCTATATATGATGCTTAATAATAAACTGGAAAAAAACTTGTTCATTTGTTTTTCTTTTTTAGAGTAATTTATAAGTTATTGGCTTCCAAAAGTGAGAGTATATGGGTGCAAGCTTTGAAGGTCCTTGGATATTTTCTTAAACACTTGGGTCATAAGTAAGTATAGTTTTAAAGATTTTATAGTGGTGTATTTAAATTAGCAATTCTTCCTGTCTTTTTGTCATGATTACTGTATATTCTTTGTCAGTCCTTAGAAATTACTTAAAAATTAAGTCATTATGTTTTCTGATTTAATAATTTGCACACTGTTACCTTAACACATTGGCATAAAATTAATTTTCCACTTAACTTGTTACAAGTATGACATTTGAAAAGATACAGCGATTGTTTCCCAAATACATGTTATGCTGAAATGCAAATCTTAAAATTATTGAAAAACATTTTCCAAAAATACATTTATAAATGCATATTGCATGCTCAGCTAAGGATAACGGGAAACATATGAGTATCATCAAAAATTTTGTTGCTGGAATTTTTAGTGTCATTGCAATAAAAGTTTCAGGGCAGTACTTTTAAAAATAGCTTTAAAATGGTGGGAAAAATTAAATAGAAGAATGTGTTATTCACATGGGAAAGTTTCAGGAGGAAAAGCAGGCAAAATAAACTATCATAAAAAAAGGAGGTAAGCACATACTTCTATGCAAGAAATATTCACACAGAAAATGTGGCAGGATGAAATTTTAACACATCAAATTCTAAAGGCACTGGTGTCATGAAGTAGATTTACTTGGTCTCATCATCTGTATTTTGGTGCTAAGAAAGAATTAGAAAGCATGGCAATGCTGTGTAACCTGCTGCTGCCCACTTTTCCCCATCTACAAGTGGTATTAACTCCAAATATATTTCAGTAGGAAACTCTAGAGTATAAAAATCAGTTGCATGCTTCACAAGAGACTTCATCATGTAAAACCTCCTTAGAAGAGAAAGGAGGTAGGAGTCCAGCTAGCGTGTGGCATTGCTAGATATGCTTTTCTCAGTAAGATCAATAAAATATGACTGTATAATTGAGAGGCAGTTAGCTGAGAATATGCCCCCAAATGGGTTTTTTTCTTTTGGGATCCAGCAAGCCAAATAGTGTTCTGGGAATTAATAAAGCAAATTGATAGTCCACTCAGGAATCTCCAAGGGCTTTTCAAACATTACTTACTAAAAACCATTCACACTGATAGAAGTTGGATTAAGTAAGATACACCAGATGAACATTTGAGTTGTGCAGAAACCTAGTTGTGTCCAAATAGTACATTTGTTTAAAATATTTTTCACTTATCCAGTAAATTGAGTAGCAAACTCTGTCAGTGAAATATTACAGAAAAAGAAAAGTGATTTTTTTTCAGAAGCTGAAATTTCATTTCCCAGTCCTTAGCATCTACTTATAATTATGATTGTATCAGCTGACTGAAAATAAGTACTTAGCACAAAGTCAACTTTGTTTTTCATTCAGTTGAAGTCATTGAAATCCACTTGAATAGTCTGTGTAACTTTCAAAGTGCTTGGGTTTATTTTGTGTTTTGTGTTGGTTTGTTTTTAAATTCTGACCTCTGAACATCTGTAAATGTTCACATTATATGTAGATTTGAGCAAGTAAAAATGCTCTCCCCATTTCTGTAGCCTACAGCTAGTGCTGGCAACGTTTGCCTATTTATGCACATACACATGTGTGCTTGTGCTTGGTTTTATAAAATTGTTGCCAACTAGAGGAAATTTGAAGCAATTATAAAATTATAAACTACGTCTTTATAACACATTTAACTTTTCAGTTTCACAGTACAGGAAGCAGGCACTGTATTCTAATACACTAAAGCAAAGTTGCATAAAGAGATGTTATAATGTGATCCATGAAATCTGAGCAAATACAATATTAATAACAAAGGTGTAGGTACAAAACCTGTTACCTTTGCTGTAGTTCATCTATATTATCATCACAGATTAAGCTGTAGAGTGGAGCTAATTGATTCTTAGAAGTGACCAGTAATGTGCTAGAGAGCCTCAATAACTTAATTGATTTTTCTTTGTGATCTGTGATGATAAACTACTTTTTCTAACCTTATAGTTGGCAAAATCCTGTTTTCTTCTCTAACATCTTTCATTCTTTCTACATAACTACTGAAATCGTAGTCTGCTATTTACTTTTGGTTTTTACCTGCAAAGTTAAACCTTCCAATGAATTTTCACTTCTGTGTGCTATCTCAGAGCTCACAAGGTTGAATACCTGTGGTTTTTCTCACAAGCAGCTCATGAACTCTCTTCTATGCACAGAAGAGTACATAGTTCTAGGTAGTTGCCAGTCTCTTTTGTTATTGTTTTAAAATTAAAATATATTAATTTCAAAAGTTCTAAAGTGAGTCTATGAAATTTAAACCTGTGTGGTTATTATCAGTAATCATTAAAAGGAAGTTTCTCAGGTTTTGAATGCATAAAATTTTACTGAAATTTTTTTTATCTTTTTATTATTTTTTCTGATGCTTTAATGTAGATTATTAATTGTTTTGAATAATTTTTTTTCATATTAATTACAAATAAATTTAATCATTCCATTTACAAGAAGTACTCTATTTATGATATGTCAAATTTTTATAAAGTAGTGTTTTGGGGCAGATGGATTTCAAG
>NW_008593050.1:8620-9565 GCF_000691845.1 Merops nubicus | reverse complement strand
GAGGGGCGAGGAGAGCCCCCCACCTCCCACCCCCTTATCTGCCACCTGCCTGCAGCAGCTGAGGGGCCTGTGCCAGAAAATTGCCCAGGACAAAGCAGAGGGGCGAAGGAAACTGAAGTGGTGCCTCAGTGAGCAGCCTGGCACCGCTGGGGGTGCAGCCGAGGCCGTCCCTGCGGGTGGGAAGCGCAAGAAAGCGTCTGAGGAGAGCCTGGAGCTGGGTGAGGGCAGGGAGGGGAAGAGGCTGCTGCTGGAGGAGGAGGTGTTTGACCCCCCTGGAACGCAGGAGGGTGGGGATGGGGCAGAGGAGGTGCCTGCGGAGCCTTCGCAGGACAGATCTGCTCAGAGCCTGGATGGAGCCGCTCTGGAAAACTCCCAGCGGGATGAGGAGCCCAGGAGAGCTTCCCAGGCAGAGCTGGCAGCAGAGGTCCAGTCCTTTGTCCAGGTAGTGGGCAGGGTTTGCTTTCCCTTCCCAGCCAGGGAGCCTGGATTTCTGATTTCACTCTGATTTCTGTTCCTGTGCCTCATTTTCTGCAGGTCCATGGACCGAGGCTGAAGATGCTGCTGCAGAAGGAGTCAGATGTAAGTGGTTGCTTCTACTCCTCTCTTGGAGCTGATGGTCTGAACAGCTGATGGTGTGACCCCCAGAAGGGATGGGAGGGGAGTTGGGCTCACAGGGACAACTGGAGGGGCATAAAAAGCCCCACTGGCACCTCCTCTGCTCTCGGGTGCTGATACCTGCCTCCCCTGGCAGGGGTTTGCTGTGTGATGGGCACCCTGTGGGGCCAGCACTGCCCAAAGCTGTGGGTGGTAGGGAGGAGAAGAGCCCTGGAGCTGTATTTCATGTGTTGGTTCATTTGCTGTATTACTCAAGGACCGTGTTTTTCCCTCTAGCACTTGGTGCCGAGCATCCCACCTGAACTACAGGTCCTGACCACCTGCCTCCCC
>NW_008593050.1:0-8589 GCF_000691845.1 Merops nubicus | reverse complement strand
CCCCGGCGTCCTCACTGCCACTGCGAGGAGCTGCCCCTGTCCCTAACGCCCCGTCCCTCTGCTGTCCCCAGCTCGAGGGGCTCTGCTCCTTCCTCCAGCTCCCCACGTGCCCGGAGCAGCTCCTGGTGCGGTTCTGTGGCTGGCTGCTGGCTCTCAGCCCTGACCTCAGCTACGGCAGTGCGGCTGTCCTGGCCCAGCAGCTCTTCCTGGGGCGAGTAAGTGTGAGGAACCAGAGGTTCCCTGCGCCCCCTTTCCCTCCCCTCCCTGCCCATCTCCTGCCTTCTCTGTCCGTAGGTCCTGGCCCTCGCCCAGCCGCCCTCTCGCCACCTCCTGGCTGCCCTCGCCTCGTTTTGCTCCAAGTATTCCCAGCCCTTCTGCCGGGTCCTGGTGGCCGCAGTCCTGCGGGAGCCTGGGGGAGGTGCGGGGGGCTCACAGAGGGCACGGCTGCTTCTGGGGGCAGCTGAGGACCTGGAGGGGGGCTGTGGGCTGCACCCAGTGGGGAGGGGAGCCTCAGCTGTCTCCTGGGAGGTGTTTAGCACTCAAAACACATGTTAGGAACCATGGAGGAATGGTGCTGGTTTTATCTGGGTGGGTGAATGCTTGGATGGAGATGGGTTTACAGATGGAGAGGGTGGGGAGGCCAGGCTGGTTTCCAGCAGTAGTTCTCCCAAAGGACAGCTGCCATCCCTCCGTGGATTAGAGGCCTCCTGCCAGCTCCTAATGTCGGGGCCAGAACTGCCCTGGGGTGGCACAAGAAGAGGGTCCCCTCCACAGCAGCACCCCCTTTTCCTGGGGACTGGTGCTAATTAATCCCTTGCTGCAGACGAGCAAAGGAAGCTGGATTATCCTGAACAGCAGAAGCGAGCACTACGTAGCTCCTGGGTGTCCCAACTGGGTGGTGCCCCTCTGTGGAGGGGTACTGGGAGGGCTTGGGTTCATCCCCATGGATCTGGCAGCCTCTGGAGCCTGTCTTCCTTCTGCCTTGCCCGTGCAGGTGCTGAGCAGACCAAGCTGGTGTGTGAGCTCGTGGAGGAGTGCCTGGAGCCAGACTGCGTGCGGCTGGTGCTGAGGTGAGGAGGGGCAGGGGGTGAGAAGGGGCAGGGTGAGAGCTCTGCTTCAGCCCTTGTGCCTCAGCTGTGACAGCTCTGGCTGGCTCCAGCCGCTCAGGAGCACCAGCAAGGCCAAGTGAGCATCTCATCTCCTCTTCACCATCCTCTGCAGCCAAGTCCTGGAGGTGCCTTTGTCAGAGAAGCTCCTGCCAATAGTGCAGGCTGTGCTGGGGCGGCAGGTGAGGGCACCCCCCTTGTCCCCTGGGTTTCCTTCCTGGCTCCAGCGACGCTGGAGCAAGGACCAGGTCCCCTCCCTGCTCATGGCTCTCTTCCAGGAGGTGCTGCCCCCCAAGCTCTTTGACCTCTTGGTCCAGACCCTGTGCCAGCAGGCTCCAGCCTTCGCCACATCCCTGAATTATGCCAAGCTGGTGACAGCCGTGCTCACCCTCTACCAGAGCCAGGTTAGCAAGACCAGGCCTGGGTCCTGCAGATAAACCAGGGCTACTGCTGACCCTGGGCTCAAGTTGCACCAGGGGAGGTTTCAGTTGGATATTAGGAAGATTTTTCTTTCCTGACAGTGGTGAGGCATTGGCCCAGGCTGCCCAGGGAGGTGCTGGAGTCCCCATCCCTGGAGGGGTTCAAAAAACATGTAGATGTGGCACTTGGGGACATGGTTTAGTGGTCATGGGAGTGTTGGGTTGATGGTTGGACTTGATGATCTTAGAGGTCTTTTCCAAACTTAATGATTCTATGATGCAGGACCTGGCCCAGGGGGTCTTGGGTGGGCTCCTGGCAGTGCAGCTCCCTGAGGTCCTTGGTCTTCTCCATCCCAGGTCACCCCAGCCCACCGGAGCAGTCTGGCTGCTGCTCTGGACCGGAGCAACGCGGCTCTGAAGAAATCACTGCAGGCAGTGCTGGAAGGAGCCAGGTGAGATGGATGCTGTGGCCTCCAGGCTGGGCTGGAGGGGTCTCTCATGGGTGGATGGCAGCTTCCATGTAGGAACAGGGCTGCCCAGGGTGGTGGGAAACCACCAAGTGCTGGCAGAAGCTGTGCTGTAGTGTGGTTGGCAATGGCTTTCCCTTTTCTTGACTCCTCTTTCTCTCTCCTTCCCCTAGGTGAGGGAACCATAAGGTGATGCCTTCCTTGGGCAGAGGATGCTCGTTGGGCAGTGGTAGCTGCACCCCAATCCCTCACTGGAGTTCACCACCAGCATGATGGTCACCCAGTGAGCATGGGCTAGAGTGCCCAGGGCCTTGCAGCAGCACCTTGCACTGGGCCAGCCTGGACAATTGCTGGGTGACACCACCCCAGCCCCACACACCCCCTGAGGTGTGAAGATGAGTTTCCTTGGTTAAACAATGAATACGTTTCCAGTCATCTGTGTCTGGTCTGTCTCTGGGCCACCTCAGACCCCCTACTGCCTCCATCCCCACCTCTCCTAGGATGGTGGGAGGGGCTGGGCTGCAGAACATCTTGGGGCAGTGAATCTTGTCTCCTCTGCCAGCCTTTGGTGGTGTGGACATCTCAGAGCCCTGGGTTGTCCCACAGAGCACTCAGCCCGTGGGCGTGAGCATCGCCTGGAGCAGGGTGGTTACATAAAGGTGACTCTTTTGGAAATGTTTTGTGCCCAAAAGGTTGCATTTTTTTAACCAGGAAGACAAGAAAGCCATTACTTGTGTGTTATTGATGGATTAGTGCTGGCACACAAGAACTTGAAGAGCACCTGAGGATGCTGCAGGGATCCTGGGCCCAGAGCTGGCTGCTGCATGCCCTCAGAGGAACCATTGCTCATTTTCCCTTACAAAAAAAGAGGGTTCTGTTGAGCAGGTCCCCATGGTACCCAGCTGGGCAGCGTGATGCTGCAGAAGCAGCAGAAGCCCTTCTCTGCTTTCAGATCCCCTTTGGCTGGATGAGTGTGCTGGATGACGTGATGTCTGCTGCCCTGCACCAGCCTCTGTGGTGGTTGTAGATCTGAAGAGCTTGACTGAGCATCCATGTCCCTCATCAGCCTGGTCTGCAGGTGTCCCTGCTGGTTTAACCAACCTCAATCCACTGCCTGTTTAAAAAGGGAGCAACACAGCTGCTGTATTTCCTGCACCCCTGTTTTGCTTCTCATGGCCAAGAACCAGGATGCCTTCCCAGGATGAGCTCTCCTGAAGGTTGCTCCTTCCTGACTCCAGGTCTGCACAAAGCTGGCAAACCTCCCTCTCTCCTTGCTCACAAGGGCAGCCTGGTAGCCAAGGCAAGGAGTCATCTTGTCCAAAACTTTTATTTTTCAAGTGGTTTTCCAATGTCGTGGTGGCCCAGAGCACCTGGCAAGCAATGCTGGATGGTGGAGTTCACAGGTCCTTAATTCTTATTGAGCAATGTGCTAAGGGCATTCAAGACAGAAATGAGCACCTGGCAAGCAATGCTGGATGGTAGAGTTCACAGGTCCTTAATTCTTAATGCCCTTAGCACATTGCTCAATCAAGACAGAAACTGATTTGAGGACAATAATTCTGGACCAGGCTTAACATCATGGTTTTATCTTGGTTTGAAGGAGCACGAGTGGCATGTTTTGTACATTCCTCTCCAAGGGTGAAGCTGATTTCTGGGTGGTGCAGCAGTGATCTGCTGGATCATTTATCTGGGCTGCTGGGATTTATAAATCTCATGATGCAGGAGAGTGGGGTTCAAATGGTTAAACTTGAATTTTCTGCTTTAGATCTGCCTTTTTTTTTTCCTCTTCTGCCACAGCCTGCAAAGGGCCCTGCTGTGTGTCACACTTCTAATTTTCAATGTGGTGATGATGACACTTCCCAGTGCAAGGTGTTTTGTGTTGCACTATTAAAAAGTGCTTCTATAACATCATGGTTATCTAATTTCTATCCTGTTATCCTTGAAAACACCCCCTGGAAACCTCATCTGGGAGCCTTTTGGTTGTTGGACTGGAAAGAAAAGGGTGGGAGAGAGTGGATGGTCTCAGAGGCAGATAGTGGTAGAGTTTTAATGGAGGTTTTGGAGGCATTCAGGAGCTATTTAAGAATTCATAAACATTTACATCTGTAAGGGCAGAAGAAGGATTAAAACGTGTAGGTGATCAGAGGCAGATAGTGGTACAGTTTTAATGGAGGTTTTGGAGGCATTCAGGAGCTATTTAAGAATTCATAAACATTTACATCTGTAAGGGGAGAAGGATTAAAACATGTAGGTGAGACACGTTCCTGCTTTAGATTTGCTCATTAATGCTTAGATCCAGCCAGAGGAATGAAACCAAAGCACTAAGTGATGCTCTTAACACTGAGAACACAAATTGCTTTATAGCAAGAACCTCTTAAACTATTTTAGGTGACAGGGGACTGATGAGGCTTCAAAGTCACCGTTAGCTGGAGGAAAGAAACCTCCAGAGAGCCAAATTGTTGATGTATTTGCATAGCAGTGAGTTAGTGGCTATTGTAGGGCTGCCCAAAATATGACATAAATAGACAGGGTGCCCTGATCACCAAGGTCTGAGCCTGCTCTCCTGGCTTTATTAGGCAGCAGGCTGCTGTCATTGCAGTTCCCCTGCAAAGCTTCTCCCAAGTGACCTCGGTGTCATTGGCCCTCGTGCTCTGGCTGTTGGTCACATGAAGATGACCGAGGAGAAGCTCCTCTCCAAAATTCACCTGCTCCTCAGCTTCCTGGTGTCCTTGCTGAAGCAGAGCTGGAAGAACAGAGGTGCTGTGTCTGTCTGAAGCACTGTGGGGAAGCCCCAGGAGCTCAGGCAGCTCCGAAGGGTTTGGAATGTGGCCACCACGAGTGTCTCCTACCCGAGGGATGTTTGCTTTTGTAACTGCCTGCTGGTTTCTTTAGGCAACGGGCTGGTTTTGACAGGCTGTTTTTGGCTGTGAGGTGCTGGATGCAGCTTGTGCTCCCAGCTCCTGTGGAGGTCCTGGGAGCTGCGTTTTGGGCCAGCCTAGGTGGTTTTTGCAAGAAGCAGCAGTCAGGCAGGGATGGGCTTTGCAAACTGTGAGGGGGGGGTTCCTGTTCTGCTGGAAAGCTTCATGTTGGCTTGTGAAAAGAGCCTTTTTAGCCCTGATTTTGCTCTTGGCTGCAGCTTATCGTGTACCGTGGATTTCTCTGGGGTGTACGTGCAAGATAAGAGTCACAGCAGGAGAACTGGAAGCAAACTCTGGAGACGTGCTGGGGGAAGACTTCTTGTTTATGTGGTGGTTGGTAGCACCCACATGGAAAACTTTCCTTTTGACTCCTCTTGACCTGCTCAAGAACTTTAAAATCCAGCCTGAATGGTGCCAAGAGGTGGATGCAACACAAAACATCAGTCAGGTTTTATAGTTCTGCAGAACTTTATCCGGGAGCAGAGGGAGAGCCAGGGCTGGGTTTGTCTTTGTCCTGATTTATTAGCAGTGCTGGTAAAGGGAAAGGTCTGAAGCTTTGTCTCAGCTATTTCCTAGGCTGTATGATGTATCATTTGCAGCCAGTTTACTTGGCCTGTTTGTCTGGAGTTCCTCATCTGCTTCCCATTCTGTTTGTAGAGATTTACTTCCTTCATGGTACAGAGGGGAATTCCCTTTTTGGTGTAATAGTGAGGTGTTTTTAAGGGGAATTAATATGATAGTTGTATAGGTTATCTGTCTACTCTGCTGCCCCCTTGTCCTCCCCATGGTGATTTTGGAACCAGGTTTGTGACAAGATGCTCTCTGCACTCCCCAGGCAGCACCTTGGTGCTGTGACCAGCCAGCAGAGAATCTCCTCTGGGTGGGCAGAGGCCACATCCACGTTTAATATCCCCAGGTATTAAACACCAGGTGTCAGAGACACACAGGAGCCAGACCACCTTGGTCCATGCAAAACACCTCCTTGGAAGGGGATGAAACTTTTTTTTTTTCCTGAAAATGTTCCATATCCCCCCCATGAGGGGCTGCCCCTTTCCAAGCAGGAGCTGCAGGGACATTCAGGTAGTTGCTGTGTCCTCTTCTGCAGCAATCTTGGGGAGCTGAGGAAGTCACCCTGGAGGTAACCACAGTTTTAACCACATGCACATCATCCCCAATATGCTGCTGCCATTTCACATTGGAGTCTGGTGGCTGGGACACCCAGACGTGAGGCTGAGCTGCTCAGCAGAAGTCTCAGCAGTCTTCTTTCTTCAACCTAGAGTTTAAAACTGAACCCAAAAGAGCAAAAAAAAACCACTTTCTCATCTGATTTTTTTTTGCCAACAGCCTTTTAATCATCCTAAGAGAATCGTGTTCTCCCTTGGGTAGTCTGGTGGCTGCCAGCTCCTCGTCAGCTGAGGAGATCAGGGCCACACAAAGATGAATTTGCTGGAGGTCTGGGGTGTTGCTTTGGGCTGGGACCCCCCGCACAGCACTAATAAATCACGTTTGCCACATCAGCAGCAGCAGCCAGCGTGGGTCTGAGCAGCTTTCCTCCGAGGAGTGGATAATCCAGATGACCTCAGGCTCTGTGGTCTGAGCTGGGAGTTCAGCTCAGCTTCGGGAGGAGCTCTGGGAAGATGCTGGTGCAGTAGCTGCTGCCTCGCTGGTGGGACCTCGCTGGAAGGAGACACGAAGGGCAAAGCCAGAGCCCTCAGCCCCTCGCTGCTGGCCACCTCTCTGGGCTGGAGGTCTCCCAGCAGGGTCTTGTTCATCTCCTGACCAGGTCTGTGCACGGGGAGCTGGGCTGCTTTGGCTTGTTTGAGGCACTGTGATACTTGGGTTGGAATCACGGTGCTCCCAGGTTAAAAACAAGAGTACAGCAGAATCTCTGGGTGCTTTTAGAGGCTCTTTGAATGGGGTGGTTTGCAAAGAGGGGAGTGACATCCCATTGAACCCCTCAGCAGGGGTGTGTGGGAGGGGATAGAGGAGGTTTGAGGCGGAAAAGCTCTATTCTGGTGTGGGACAAGGGTGGTGCCCTTAGGTCTGTGTCCTCCACAGAGCAACTTGCTGTAGCCATGGACCTGCCAGGACACTAGAGCAGAGGCTGCAGAGCCTGACCTGCTGCCTGCCCAGTGCCAGGCTGCTGCTCCCTGGGAGGACACAGGGTATCTGTGGGGGCCAGCAGGACCAGGCTGTGTCGATGGCAAGGCAAAGGTGTCCAGCCTCCATCCCCTTGGTTTTGTACCCTCTGTCTGCTCAGCATCATGTTTTGAAGGTGCTTTTACTTCCATGCCCTGGCTGCAGGCTCTGCTGAGGAGAGACCTTGTGCTTGGCTAGAAAAAGCACTCAACAGCAAAATACCTGTTTGAGACCCCTGTGCCCAAACAGATGCTGCAGGTCCTTGAGGAGTAGCCTCCAGAATTCATCTGCCTTTCCAGATACCAACCAGCTGGGCAAGCACTGGGGGAAGGTGCAGCTCTGCTGCTGGGGGTTGTCACTGCTGCACAGCACCCAGGCTTGGCTGCCTCTGGATGGCCATCCATGGGTGTACCCACCTGGGGGATGGAGCCAGCCCTGCCAGCACCAGCCCTGAGCATCCCCTCACAGCCTGGGACAGGTCATCTCCCTCAGGGAAGTGTCTCAGCAAATCAACCTCTATAAAGAAGCACAAATGGTCAACCCTTTGGCTGGAAACTCATGGAGATGGACAGACAACTTAAGGGGCTGGAGAAGAGAGGAGGTGCTGGGGGATGTGCTTTTAAGGACAGGCAGAGGATGTATAAGATTGCAAGGCAGAGGGTGACAGTGCCAGTCTGCCTCTCAGCATGTCCTGTGTTATCCTGGTGCTGGCAGTGTGTTATGGTGTACTAATTGTCATTAATTGGTGCTAATCGTGCATACCACACCTTGTTTTTTTTTAGGGAAGACACCACTGGCATTTGTGGTTATCCTTCCCCTAAGATGACTCGAGATTTCGGAGCAGCTCTGCTTGTGGGTCAGGTCCAAGCAGGAGATGTTTGCCCCAGGAGGGGAAAACCCTCCCTGAAATCCTGACCTGGTGGGGGCTATTGTTGGTGGACGTTTCCAAAGCCTCATCCCCCTGTGGCTCCTTCCTGCTTCGAAGCTGTGAATGGGCTCTGCCAGCCCTCCCTGGCCCTGGGGTCACATCCTGCCCTCTCAGCAGAGGGGCGTGAGGCTGTGCCAGCCCTGCCCCGGGGCTGGGAGGTGCCCTTTGCTGCCTGACCTCTCAAGGCTTATGAGATTTGCAGACCCCAAGGACCTGCCTTGTTCCTCGTGGTACGTCAGGTTGCCTGGGTGGGGGCTGGGGGGGCTATCAGCAGATGCTTGCCCACAGCTTGGTCCTCCGGAGTGCTGAGCATGAGTCTGACTCCCCCTAAGCTCATTAGGGGAAGAAAGCAGCTTTGGAGGAGCTGAGGGATTTGAGCAAAGGAGTCAGGCAGGGGCAAGCGAGGTGATGGCTGGGGGGGGCAAAAGGGGCTGTTAAGAGGGGCAGGAGGCATGGGGGTCCAGGGCAGAGCAGCTTCTCTCCATCATCAACTACAGGGCTCCTTATCAGCCCTCCTGGTTTAGCCTGGTGCTGTGCCCCCCGTGAAGGCATGGGGGGACCCCCCATCTCCATGGAGGGTCCCGAGTGCCAATGCTCTGCCCTGAGCCCCCT
>NW_008593049.1:0-15737 GCF_000691845.1 Merops nubicus | reverse complement strand
GCTAGGTGGCGCTGCGTCCCGCGCCATCCCCGCGCGCAGCGCGGGAAAACTCGTCCCGCCAACATTTCTCCTGCGGGTCCCCCCCGCACCCCCCTCCGTTAGAAACCGCAGGGCAACGCATGTCTCGGTAAAGGGAGAATATTCTCCGTCGGATCTGGTGATTTCTCAGGGCGGTGTTTTGTGGTGAAGTGTTAAAATGTAATTGAATTTGATAATCCGGGTTTAATAATCCGGGGGGAGTAGCAAAAGGTGCAAAAAAAGGGACACAGGCAACAGGGTGACCTTTAAAGGAGGGCAGTTGTATGCGCAAGGTACGTGCCTTTCAAGGAAATTCCATGAGGGCTCTCAGGAGATGGTTAAACACTGCCACTCTTGACTGACAGTTCCCACAGTTCAGGTAAGTTTTCTACAGCTGCTTGTGACAAAATAAGTCTCAATATTTTATCAATAAAAACCATGCAGGAGTCTACTGCTATTGCATTCTACTAAAAATCTTTGCTTGCTCCAGAAATTCAGAGCCCCAAGCTTTTTGTTCTTTATCCAATTACTTTCATGGACTCGTTCACTCCTCACAGTATTCATTCAATCATTTGTTGTTGAATGAGATCTTTTTGTTTTCCAAAATCTGTCCCAGAATAGTACAGAATACCTCTCAAGAGACTTTAAAATGAAGCTTTGCTACCAAAGGGTCTTTTATGTCACCAGGTAACTAGAGCTGTCAGCCTCTTTTCCCAGAAGTTTTTCTCCTGTTCTGTGTGCGTACAAGCAAAAGGGAAAAGGAAATTATGCTGGGCACCCTTGAGCAGCCTGCTACGAAACGATGCTGTGTTAGCCAACACAAAATCACCAGGCTTATACCTTCAGCTATTAGTGCTACAAATCAAAAAGGGTATTTTGAAATCTTTTTTTTTAACAGCACTTCAGATGCAAAATAAAGAAGTGCATAATGCCCTCACATCTCCATCTCTTCCCTCTCCTCTTCCTCCTAAAAATATAAAGCAGGGAGCACTTGATCCCTGGAGTCTCAGAGCAGAGAACACTTTTTTCATCTTTAATGTAATGTATATGTTGTTAGCATTACATTTATTTTTGCAGATACGTCTTTATCTTAAGGCCTGGTTTTGTTTTGTTTTCTGAGTACTTAGACTTAAAGAGCACTTTCTTTATCCAACACATTGTGCAGTGAAAGGTAAGTATTTTTTAATGCATTTTACATGCTGGCAGACTGAAATGTGTTCTTTTCTACATAGCTTCTAAAAGTGGGTAGGAAACAGTGAGGTGCCCCAGCTGTGGCCTTTCCATACATCCTGTGTCTTCACCGCTCTGCCTTCAGCACCAGCGTCACTGCCCACCCTGCCCAGCAACACAGCCACAGACATGAGTCAGGAGCTCATCTACAGCAATCAGGCTTGGTCCGTTTCAAATTGGGCAACGAAACGCAGTTAGTAGCCACCTGTGAAAATCCTGGTTTCCATGGCACTTACCACATGAGAAGGCAACTGTGAATGGAAATGAGAAGAGGACCCCATTGTCTGATGGAGAGTCCGATACCTCAGCCCCAAGGCAGGCTTTGCTCTTCTCCTGGGCTACACACCGTTTAAGCACTGAAGTTCTTGGGAGAAAAAAAAAAAAAGTATATACCTGAAGATGTAAATTATTAAGTTCTGATTCTGTGTTACAAGTACATCTCACCTCAGCAAATGGAAGTGCTTGTTTGTTCAAAGACTATGAAATGTTGCATGTTGTGAAATCACCACTTAAGCAGAAGATGCGAATTCTTCTCATTTATCCTAATGGGACATTAACTGGAAATTTAATTACAAGGGAGAAGTAATCATCTGCAGGTTTGCCAAACTGCAGATGGAATCTACTCAACAGAGTGAAATCTGAATGCTGAAGCCAATGCGAACATAATTTAGTCTGGGGAAAATCTGAATTGAAACCAAATGAAAAGAATGAAATTTCCTGTAACTCCTGACACACAACCTCAAATGAGGCACCCCTCTCTGCACCACTCCCCCAGCTGTCTCTCCCACAGTCTTCAGATCTCTGAATCTAAAAAATGAAATAACAGCCATACTGGTTCAGGTCAAAATGCATCTCACTCAGTACCTTTTCTTTGTCGTTGCACTAAGCACACACCAAAGAAGAGTAAGGACAGAGCAAGGCGATCTGCTACCTCTAAATACAGTCAGCCCCTTACTATTTTCAGCTCAGGGAATTTCCTGAGTTTGCTGTGCTTTGTCTGTTACTAACGCTGAAAGGATCTCTCTCTTCCAATTATTTGTCCAGTCTCCCCTTGAACTCCTGATCCACTTCCAGCCTTGTTCTGGCTCCCCTCGGTCTGAATATATCCTGCCCCGTTTCCTCTAATTGTGGCCCTGTGGAGAGTGGGGAGGGAGAGGAGAGGAGGGGCAAGATTTTTAAAATAAATTGTTTTCAAGTTCTTACGGCTGTGCTGCCCTTCCTAGCATGAGTCTGCAAGTCCAGCTGCAGAGATCACACTGTGCTTCCTCTTACTGCATGACAGAAAAAGCTGTGCGTGGCAGACAGCAGCCTCAGGAAAGCAGCAGGACACCGCGCTTGTAGGAATTAGATATTTCAGACCAGATTCGGATCTCAGAAACCGAATGTAAATCTGGAGTCACTCCCTGCAGTTCAGCAGCATCATTCTTGATTTACTCAGTCATGGCCGAATTCAGCATCAAGCTTATTGTTTTTCAAAATCATCTGGTTTCCAGGCCACAGTGGGGAATGTAACAGCAGGAGCAAAAGGAAAAATGGGTTATTTTACTAGTAAAATACACTCCTGTTCTAACAGGTATTTCTGCAATGTTTAGATCCCTTCAAGAATTTTACTGTTTCATGTATACACATATAAATGAACACAGAGGTATGAGTATATAAATATTTCAGCTTGCCCACCAGAAGCTAGTCTATTTTGGCAGAAAGAAACTGCTCTGCCCCATTTTTCACTTCCCTCTTCGTTCTTTATTCTCTGACATAATTCTGAAGCTCTGACACTGAATTCACTTGCAGCTGTGGTAAACTGCACACCGGTGGGTAGCAAACCTGGCCAACTCACAGGGCGGTTTAGTTTGTTGCCAGTATTGAAAAATGTCCTGGGGAAGAGCTGGATTGCTCCTCATCAGAAAGGACATTCTCATCCTGGAGCTTCTGGCAAATTGGGAAGTGCCTTCACACTAGAATAATTTGCTTCTATTTACAAGCACTTAACAAAACTATTAAAAGGGAACTTTTTGGTCTGTTTCTGTCTGTTAGTAGTTTAGATTTGGAATTGAATTCCTCAGTTCAGTGCAGGGCACAAAAAGTAAGGAGAGGAAAGGCTTGCAAGAGCATTTGCTCCCCAGTGTCAAAATGAAACCATGTAATACAATGTACCTATTTCTGTCTCCTACCAGCTTCCGTGAACCACGTCCTTCCTGGGCACCAGAACTGGCTGGAGCTAGGGGAGATCTGAGAGCTCTTCCTGGGTTATCTCCATGACAAACAGCAGGCCTTGGTCAACAGCCCACTTCAGAGCCAGGCTGTAGAGTCAAATCCCAAGGTCCCTCAATACCAAGCTGTTAGGGTGAGAATTAAATGTCCCCTGCTCATAACCGTTTTCCAGAGCTTTTGTTACATCCACTCCATTTCTAGGTTCTTCCCAGACAGCTGGGTTTGTAGGAGAGACTTGGCACTCCTGAAATCTTCAGAGCTATGCCTCTGTGGCATTTATAAGGCCTTTTAAGCCCACTGAAAAATAGACAGGGGAGAACAGAGGATCCATACAAATCCCAACTGATTATTTCTTGGCTTGTCAAAAACCAACTGGAAAGTTGACCTAGTAAGCCATGTGGAAAACAGTGATGGTAGTACTTCACTCATACACTATGAAATGTCAAATAGCAGAGAAGGTTCATATTCAGTCATTTTACTCTGTATTGTGGAAGTCAAGGCCTGTGACACACATATTCATATTAATGCATAAAACGTTTGTTCATAGGACACAGAAGGATGTGCGATACCACAGGCTTTTTCCAAGACAGAACCACTGTCTTGTATAGGAGTGCTTTGCCTCCCATATATTCTTCCCAGTGGTTACATGGCAATTATGTGTTTTCTTCCCTTGTGGTGACTGTGATGGTATCCTTGACACTCATTTCTGTTGCTCCTAAAGGAACTATTCTAGAGACAGTAGTTATTAATTTTCAAGGTATTCTGTTTATTTGCGATACTATTAAAAAGATGAGCATAAAAATGTACCTACCATCTGTACTGCAGAACTATGGCTTAAGTTACAGCTAAAATAAAACACAAGTAAATGAAAATTATACTGGCTTTCACACTGAAACTGAAGCTTAAAAAAGGTTAAACACAAACTAAATCTAAAATGGTTTCCCAGCTACAAAGCACACAAAACAATGGAAAAACTGTATATGGTAGAGAAAAAAGAGGAATTCGGTTAGGAAAGAGAAGTTTTTTCTTTTACACAAGCCCTCAAAATTATTTCAAATGGAAATGAAATCACATACTATTTTTGTGAACCTGAACGCTCTGGTGTAAACCAAACACCCATGCTATTTCATATTTGGAACGTAACATTTCAGAAAGGGAGTGGAAAATAGGCCTCCAAACTGTTCACTACCTCCTCCTCCCTCTTCCTTTGCAAATGCTACAAATTTGTATGACTGGTAAACACCATGTTTAATAAGGAAACAATGTGGGGTCTTGTCAGATACACCACACCCCCTACCCCAGTTTGTGGTGAAAAGCAAAGGCTGAATTCACTGTGAAGGAATCCCAACATGGGATATCTTCATCAAATCTATAAGGACACATGCCAGCAACTCAGGTGGACTGGCTAAAGCACTGTGGTGTGTTGTCATTTCTTATCCTGTTATTCCAAGCCATTGTGTTACTGTTCTTGAAGAGGTGTTTTAGGCTCCCAGGGGACCTTGTCAAAACCAGGGTGTGAAAACGTCTGATCACGAATGTTGGGCAATACCACCTTGAGCCTTCATGGTTACTGCTATTGCTGAATCTCAGTTCAGACTTTCTCTGCAGGCATTTGGAGGGGATCTGTAACAGCACAATCCTTTGCAAGCAGGTAACAAACCCCCTGAGGAGTTTTGAGCTGTAGCTACTCTTCAGCCTGGATCACTGGATTTTTCAAGACTGCCTGACTCAAGAGAGCATGCCCAGTGGCACGACATGAGAGGATACTCCTGACTGGTCAGTTGAAAGAGGTCACACTTCTGACAGATCATCAAGGAAGTTAGACAAACCTGAAAGTATAAGCAAGTTGTCTTCCTCGCTCTGATCTTTTCTGTGTTTCGCACAGGGCAGTCAAGTACTTCCAGTTGAGAAAAGATGCCAGGGTGAATCACATGGTAAATGTATATCACATGGTCTGTATTTGATGATCTTGTTAATATTCTCACACAGTCCTTAGGGATTATCAGTCTTCAAGCTTACAGGAAGGACCAAAAGGTCTCTTTCATTCTCAGTCTCTGTGGCAATCTCTTGCTTATGTTCTCAGTGCACGGCAATATCCACCTCATTTCCTGGTGAGTTCCCCTAGCACTGATGATGAAGCTGACAAAACTGTTCAAATGAAACAGGTTTCAGCAAACTGCTTGCCACTGCCTCTTTTACATACACAGCTATGTTCCCAGTCATCTTTCCTGAGCAGACAGTTTCTTTATAGTCCACCGACCAGTGATGATGTTCTTATCACAGCTATGGTAGATTGTATGTGAACAGTCCATTAAGTAAATATTGATGCTTTGTAAGTATAATTAAGAGAATCACACTTTTGCAGGAGCCAATGACTGTGGTTTATTTTTGTTGAACACAGAAATGACTGTGATAAAATCTTTTAAGGTATTTAAATATTTAGTCAATTTTTAGACCTTTAAGGCAGATTTTATCCTCAGTCAGTATTCTTGACAAATAGTTCGCCTTTTGCTGCTTGTCTCTTTCTGATATGGGACAATTTTTTCATTATGGAATGATAGTTCAGCTATAATAATGGTTGGCTTGATTGGGTTAAAAATAGGAGAAGAGGATTTCATTAATCTCACTGAAGGTTTTTTCTCACATCCTTTGTGAGTTGAGTGTAGTAACTCAAAAGGAAAGCATGAAATTTCAGCCATGTTAAGTATGTATTTGTATTAAAAACTAATGTTACCTCAATAAAAATTTTGGTTATTAGTTCTGCCATTCTGCAGATGACACTAACAATCACACAGCCCAGAAAGTGATGGTTTTCTCCCCTGTTCACATTCATTTATGTTCAGAATATGTCCAACTTCATGAAATATTGCCTGAATTTTGCTTATAGTCTCAATGTACGAAGCCAGGCCTTTTTAACTACTTGTTTAATTTTTTTCTGGAAGATTCTATGTACAGAAGACATTCTAAATGATAAGTGTCTGCATTTTCTAACCCATAATAATGAAGTAAATAGTTTCCATGTTACATTTACAAAGCCCAAGAAGACATTCACATTGGTGAGTTTTTAATCAACACTGCAGCTGACCAATGCATGAAACAGATGTTGGCATGGATAGTCCTGTTGTGTCCCAGGTCTAGACACAGACACAGCTGTGAAATTCTGAGCTGTCAGGGCAACCACACACATCTTCAGAGGGATTTACCGTAGTGTCCACAGATATACACCAGATGAAAGATTCTTTGAGCAAATAAATAATTGCTTGGTGAACAATGCTTCAAACTGTTGACAAGAAAGTGCATTTCAGTTTACTCTGAGGACAAAGAGCTGTGTGACTCCCATGAGTTTGATCACATAGGACTCTAGTTTCCTCATTCCACTGACTGGAATTTAGAAAAGGTTTTATTTCCGTAGCTTAGAATTTTATCCGGTTCAGTCTTTTATTTCTTCAGTTTTATTTCTGTAGACTAGAATTTTATCTCAGTCAGTCTTTGAACCTATCTTAATTGTTCATTTGCTTTTCAGTTCAGCAACCATCTTTGACATACATAATTCTCTCTTCTCCTGAGGGTTTATGTTCAACATTCACATGGTCAACCAGGTCTTTTTTTTTTTTTTTTTTTTTTGTCTGGTGTGAACACTTTCTTCTCAGGAGATGGAAAATGAGACAACCTCAAGCAGGCTCATAGAAAGTTTTAAAAGAGATTATTATGGTAACAATCTTGTGCCAATAAATGTGTAGCCCTATTATCTGCACATCTTTCTCACTATTACCAACAGCAAGTATTTCAAACATGCAGACTAGACTTCTTCTCAATGGTATGTGCCACACATCAGATTATTAGAAGAGCTTTCATGCCCCATGTCACAGAGGAGCTTATAAGCAGCATTACAAGCCAGTCTCATGGATCTACCAACTTAGCTCTTATGCTTTGGCCTGGGAGCAAAAGGGAGAGCCCGTCTGATCACATTGGCAGTGTTGGCATCAGCAGGATATTTTTTTTCTCGGCTGAGATTACTGCTGATCTCCAAACTCCCTCATTTCCTTCGTCTGTTTTGCAAAATGTTGGCAGGCAGGAGAGGAGAAGGCTGAACTGACATGAGTTAGTTGTTACTGCATCAGGAAACTGCCTGGTGCAGCCAGACAGAAACATGGAGCTTTGGGAAGAAAGTCTCACCACAGTCAGCTGTGAGAAGACATTTCTCTCTCCACAGCTATTGTCTTCTGTATCTTTCACAGATTGTGGAAGTACAGTACTGTAGTGGGACATGGCATTGAGCAGATGCAAAAATGTTTCAGCATCGGAGAAACTGGGCTGTCTCCAGGCCATGCCTTTGACCAGGTACCACAAGCAGGTCAGAACTGCTGTAGATCATGCAAACAAAGAGGCATGTGGCAGAAGTGAAATTGTCTGAGATGAAAGAAAACAACAAACCTGACATGACCCCAGTCAAGCAACAGAAAGATGAGGTGGCTGGTGTTTGTTTCAAGCTGGTTGAAAAAGACCTTGCTGAGAGTTTAATGAAAGCCATACAAATTATTTGAACCATTTGGCTGGTTTTGGCTATTGTTGTCTTCTTGACCCAGTGAGAAACAGATTAATGCAAGAAAAATATCTAACCAGATAGAGTAAATTAGTCTATTAAAATCAGTATTGATCCTCCTGTGAGTACAACTATGCCTATGAGTAAGTGATTACAGGAGCAGAGCCTTCCAGGCTTTGACCCTGTCAACACATTCACACATACTTAAGTTTAGTACAGTGAACAATCCCTTTTGGCAAATTTCAAATCTCACCGTGGTATTCTACAAGCCTAACAGTTGGCAAGATCAGGACCTTGGACTCAATATTTTTCTATGGTGAAGTGTATATTCAACACTAAGGAAATTATAGAATGTAGCTGAATAACCTATCAGATACTGTAATCTTGTATGTCTTAAACTGAAAAGTATTCAGGGAAGGAACTGTATTTTTCCACAGATGAGTTCAGTCTTTAACATACTGTGAATGATACCAAAATTCAAATAACAAATAGAGAAAAGAACTTGCGTAATTTCTTTATGTGCTTCTTATGGATTTATGAGAAGTCTCACAAGAAAAAAAGAAGAAAGTACAGTTAGCTATAATTATTTCTGGTTTAGCAGTCTTTTATTTACTTAGTGTAGAAAACTTCAAAACAAACAAATCTAAGTTCTGGGAGCCTGGTGACATTTGAAAACTTATATAAATAATGCAGACTCCAGGTTAGCCTCACCTTCCAACTCTTATTTCAGCTTCTTGGATAACTAATAAGATCAACAGCAGGTGACATGGCATGTAACCATGGCTCTTGGGAGAATATTTTCTAATCGACCTGGAGCTGGACTAAAATCTCTCATTAATTTCAAATGGATCATCAGAGAGCATCTGTGAGATAGCAACAGTTTGTCGATGACACAACCCTATTTATCAGCAGAAGCCTTCCCTTCAGCACCACTCATTTCCTAAGATACACAGTCCCAAATTCTGCATTCTTGGCTGAAATAATGGAAACAAAATGCTGTTAATCAAAAAGCTGTGTCATAGGCAATGTGAGGATACCTCCAATTCCTCCTTCTGAGCCAGAATTTATTGGGTCAGCAGCTCCTGACTCCTCCTAGCCCATTTGGCCACCTGCATAACCAGCATGTTAGCAACAGGGAAACATACTCCTCTGTGACAGTAATTGGCTCCCTTTTGAGGCCCCATTTTACAGTGACATAGGAAAAAGAGCCTTCAGTGCAAGTGAGAGCTACACCCAGGGAGGAGCAATAAGCCAGACTTGCAGTGTAAGGCTCTTTGTAGCCAGTGAGTTTCACCAAGCTCTGGTTTTAGCAGACCTTTAACAAGAGGTGGTCTGCGTGCTTTTGTGACCCAAAAGTTTAATTTTAAGTTTGGGGAGTTGGGTGAAAGAAGAGATTTGGGAAGAAATTAGGTGAAAGATTTACACGTGTCTTTAAAAGCTTCAGGAAATCTTCATTGAACTTCCTGGTCTCTAGTCCAAAGTAAGATTTCACTGGAATTTTCCAGTAAAATTTCTAACAGCTTGAATTTTGATCCATTCTACATGTATTTGAGAATTTTAAAAGGCAGAAAGAAAAGATCTTCTATTTTAAAAACCAGTTCATTTCAATGTTTTAGTAGTTTACTAGTTTTTCAGATTAATTTAGTAAAAGTTACATAAACATTTTCTAATGTCTTAGAACTTAGTAAGACAGCTTAGTTTCCCCTCTTTTTTTTTTTTTTTGTTTTTTTTTTTTTTTTCCTCCCAGAAAAAGAGGTTTGCAACATTCATCTAGTGAAAGGAAGAAAGCAGAGGCTATAAAATACTCTGATGATAAAAGCAGTATTACTGATAGAAATTTCTTGGTTTAAATAGTCCTCACTACATTTCTCTTACAAACCTAAAAATATTCTTTATAGTGATTTCATAACGTAGCTATCTAAAACTTCTATATTAAGCCCTGGATTCAAGCAGTATTCATTTTTTGTGACTTTACAGGTACAATTGGTACATTGCTCCTGGCAGGCTGGCAAGATAGCACACAGGAATTATCTCATTTACTGTAGATCAATGCCATGTCTGCAACTATAAAACTGTAGGCAAATTGTACAGTAACTACAAGGTTATTATCAATCACTTTTAGCTCTGCAGCGGCACAGGAGAGAGGACAGATAGTGTAATAGGGTCTCTGCTGACTACATTTCATTAATATACTGTTTTCTTCCAGAGTCTTGCACATCTCTTGCTCCCAAAGGCTACTTTTTTCTTGCTAGTGATAAAAGTAGGGAATTCAACCTAAGTTCAGGTAAATACATCAGGATCAGTGACACCCTTCTTCATAATGCTGAAAAGGTTTAATTAGTTATTTATTATTTGTTAGAAACATATTACATGGGCATTTAGCAAAATCAACCAGTATCTGCTGTTTGGCAAAATCTTTCTGCTTTCACTTGTTAATGTTTAAGTCACAGTCCTAAGTGGAAGCCAAAGAAAAAAACAAAGTTCCATGGTGGATTTCTGGTGTGGGCAGGTGTTACTTTACTGAGAATGGTAGCATTACAGAGCTGTAAAATCAAGAGGCTAGTCAAGTAAAATCAAGAGGCTGGTCAAGCCCAAATACTATTCTTCAACAGCTGCTCAAATTTTAACAGAAACATAAAGGCAGGAATGGAGCCACAGTCTTCATCACTGCTGCTCATTACCAATATCTGCAAAGCCATTTAAAGCAATAGCAAGGAAGAGTAGACTTTACCCTTATTAAAACAACCTTTTTTTTTTTTCCTTTAAAATTACACTTTTAAAAACATTTATTTCACTCCTGACCAAAATCTTTCATTTCAAGTAGTCACCTGACTTCATCTCTCTCATGGCTATAGTGAGATTTAATATTCTGGGCCAGGGAAACAGTTGTAACACACATTGTCACAAAAGGGTCTCTTAAGGCTTTTACTCCAGATGAAAACTGAGTCCAGTAGTCCCTTGTTCCAGGATTTCTTCTTACCTGCCTATATTTCACCTTTCCGCCATAAGGAGAGAAAAAGGAGGGGCTTCTAGAAGAGTAAGTCCTGCTGTCAGTACAGAAGTGGACATAATTCAAGAAAACTGTCTGGTGATGATCTCCAACTACTTCAGTATAATTTTGTAAAAATAATACCTAATAGTATTTCACAAGGCTGTTCTAACAAAGAACTACTCACTAGGCTTTAATGTAGATGTATAGGACATATTACACACTCATGACATGTGCATCCTTCCAAGGACATTTTTAATTCAACCTGAAAAACAATCTGTTGACTTAAAAAATGCTACAGTTGCTGTGAATGTAGTTTGTAGGCTGATGGTTTGACAAACTTTGTTTCTGGGATCTTAGTCTATTTTTTCCAGAAAAAAACTGCAGAGAAAAAAACCCTGTCCAGAGTTTTAGTTCAGGACAAAACAGGTCTGTTAGCCAAGAAATCTAGTCAGTAACCTGCTGCGTTACTGCAGGCAAGTAATCTGCTGTCTGTTCCCTCTGCCATGCCTTCCCCATCTATTTAGAACATAAGGATGTCTGCTGGGATTGTCACTCACTGTGTGTTTCTGCAGGGGTCAGAGTGCCCTAGACCTTCCCTCCACATGGGTCCGTAGGTGATACAATGACTGTAAATATCCTTGCAAGGGAGCTTTACCATCAAACCATTTTCTAGTGGAATTTCATTTCATCCAAATATACCATTTTTATTTTCCAATGGTTGTCCAAGGCAAGTCCCCAGGTGTGAGAAGCCCTCCAACTGCCTAGAAACTGAAGCTACAGACAGCTACAATAGTATTAAATACCTCCCCAGGATCCTTATAGCTATCAGGAGTCTTTTGTTCTCATCTCTTTTCATTGTCCCTATACAGTCCTCTTGTATAGCCAACACTAACACGAAAAATGTGGGAAAAAAAATCTAGCTGCCCTTATTTCATTTATCTTGACAAAACAGACACATGCATACAAAATATTTATATATTCATAAAATATTTTCAATACAGAATGCTAGGAATCTTCTAAATAAAACAAAGGTCTAAGGTTAGAAAAATTCCACTAAGTTGTGGTTAAGGGTGCAAAAACGAGTTGATTTAAGTACAGTTTGCTAATAAAGAAAATATTTTAATCTCTGACGATGCTATTGAAAGAATCCTGTCCCCAGCAATCAGCTTGTCTATTGTCAAAAAACAGTGTCCTTGCAATGTGTGTTTATCTGAACGCCAATGTATTAAAACTTCTGAGAAAACATAAATCCACTTTCTGAAGAAAAAGAGTTGCTTTTTGTAAGGGTTCACTGTAGGTTCTGGCCAACACAACAATAATGACCAATGGACTCATGGTGTTATCTGAGATGCTGCGGGGACCTGACTTACATGAGATAGAAAGCAGAATGCAGTATACTGGATTCCACTGGGCTGTGAGGCAGGTAAGCATTGATGAATATCAAGATTAAATGACAGGCACAGAAGCAATACCATCAGTTCATAGCCTCCCCCATTGCCCATAATGTCTTTACAGGCCACATAAGCTTTCCATTTCAGTTACATCATCTATAACAACAGCCTTAACCTTGATGAGGTTTTTTTCTTCAGCCTTTTTTTTTTTTTTTTCCCTTTCAGATGGCAAGCTCTTTCAGCAAAGATCATCTCTTCTTAGCTGTTTCAAAATGAGGCAGTCCCCTCCCATGTTTAGCAGCATTTACATATGCACATGGCCATCGTGCTGACTCCGAATTAATTTTGTGTTATTTTGAAGGAAAAGCTAATGTTCAAGAGTGGCAGCATCAGAGCTGGACCAGGGCAACATGAAAGTGTGCCTTAGGTACCACTAAGGCAAATACTCTGGCAATTAACTCTGAAGAGAAGACTGATTGCCAGAAACAGAACACAATCTTTATGAAATTACTAACATGAGACCTGAAAAGTAGAAGCACATCAGCTGGCTTGATTGTACGATTCCTCTGAAATTAAATGCCCCATAAATGGTTACATGTCCAGTGTTCAGGTGAGACTATTGTAAAATCCATCACTATTCAGGCAAAAACCCTAGGGTGAAATTCTGTGCTGTGTGACAAAGAACTTATGGCTGAGAAACTCAGAGCTTTGATGGCTTAAAACAGTCTTCTTATCATCCAACTTTTAGCTGCCCCAGGAGCTATAGCTGGAATTGTCCACTTTTATGCCTTACTACCTCATTTTTTACCAATGACCTTCAGAGTAGAGGGAACATTGCAATGAAGTGCTTGAGCTACTGTCCAAGGATGTATTTACTTCAGTCAGATGTAGTGAAGAAGGCGTGCTCAGCAGAGGACAGATGGGAGATAGGAGAGAGAATAAAATTAGGGAAGTGAAGAGGAGCAGTTCAAATTAACTTATTGCAACTCTCTGAAGTCATACAAAAAGATATAATTTCACCCAAGAGCAAGCCTTCCAAACGGCAATTTATTTTCTAGAAATAATTTAATGACACACCACTACTTGAGTGCCTGGCACTTTACATACAAATAAAAATGGCAAGTCCTTGCACTTCAGTGTTGTCATCTAAATTAGACTTTCGAGACTAAGTCCTCTGTGGGTATAAATTAGCAGAGCTCCACTAATGCTAGAGGAAGTATTTATGCACCAGAAGGGAAAATGGTATGGGAAAAAGACATTTTTTGACTGTAAAACACCAACTCAGTCCTGACTGGTTTTATTTAAATTATTAATCCTCTAGGCATCTCCTGTGACTCAATGATTTTACATTTGTAGATTTGGAGAATTCATATATAGATTCATAAACCAATAGAAATAGCTCTTGGAGGTCTCAAGAAAGGGAAACACAGGGATGAGCCATGTAAATCTAGGGAATTCCAAAAGCAAGGCTTCCAGGCTGCTTATATAAAACTCCTGCAATTTTGGCTTTAAAGGCCAAAAATACCAGCGGGGAAAATGGTCATGACAGCTAGATATATGCTCACATTTGAAGAAAAAAAAATTCCTTGACTATTAATTATTGTCAGAGCCAGTGTATTCTCTGAGCTTTCAGGTCCCTAGGTGGAGAACTTAAAACCTTCTAAAGATAAATAACAAGCAGTAGAGTAGACATGAGCACACTCTTCACACCACTGGTATGTGCTGTTAGTATCCACACATGGGATGTAATATCCTGCCTGAATGTGTAGGAATCACAAAAGAGTGGTAAAAATTATTTTTTGCTGTAATGGAATTTAAAATAATGTAAAAAAAAATATATAAAGTGGTACCAATTACAGCCACAAGGAATCATGCCTCTCAACTATTAGAGAAGAGAATCTGAGATGATCCATCAAGATCACTGGACTCAGTGGTATGGTGCATTCAGGATTATCTTGAAGCCAAAGCATTTGTACTTTATTGTAACCAGTTATGATCCCTTCAAACAGAGGTACTACAACTGGGCTATTCATCTTTCAGTAATACATTGATGGTCCTTCAAAGGTATACAGTAATGTCCTTTTTTTATCTCTTCTCTGGAGACATTAGGTAATGGTACTTTTACCTGCGGATGTGTGTCAAGACAGCTCACTTGTGAAATGTTCTGTGGGAATGTTGGGAAGTCAACAACTATGCTCCTTTTTTTCTCACTGCTAATTCCATTTGTTTCAAAATACTGCTGATGCATTCTCTCATCTCAAAGAAAATATCCAAATGGGTCCACAGAAAGCAAATAAAACAAGCAGGAATTATGTGATGCTAAAAAATACAAACTTATTTTTTTTAAAAGAGAAAATTATTCACAATGTAAGTATTTGAAGAGTGGGTGTTAAGAGGATGGGGCTGGTCTTTTTTCAATGGTGATCATCAATCGGATGAGGGGCAATGGGCACAGACTGGAACACAGGCAGTTCCACCACAACGTCAGGAAAAAATTCTTTACTGTCAGGGTGATAGAGCACTGGAACAGGCTGCCCAGAGAGGCTGTGGAATCTCCTTCTCTGCAGATTTTCAAAACCCACCTGGATGCATTTGTGTCTAACCTGTCTTAGATGAATGTGTTTTGGCAGAGGGGGTTGGACTAGATGATCTCCAGAGGTCCCTTCCAACCCCTACAATTCTGTGATTCTGTGAGGAGGATAGTGGGCATGGAACAAGGGCATTAGCAAGTGCTTTGTCCTCTGAACTTCTACTGAATATGCTTTACTAGGAATATTTTACTCATCAGTCATGCTCTGCAAGTTGAATAGCAATGCTGTTTTCCCAGAATGATCAAGTTATTAAATGGGGATTTTATATCACCTCATTTAGTGTTAAGTGCAGAACGCAGGCTAAGTGGCTAAACTTTTTTACACATGAATATTACATTTCTTTTTAGACTAGGTAGAAGTGAATGAAGTGCTAAGGTGAAAAAGTGTGCTTTTCCTGGGTTTGGTTTCTTTCTCCAGAAAAGCATGGTTTGAAACAGTAGAGCTGGCATCTTTCCTTAGCTGGTCAAGCTTTTAAATGTAATGCAGTGATAACTGCATAAAACCACTCTTGCTGGTTGTATATCAGTAGATAATCCTCTCAGGACTGAGACGGACAATGTCCTTAAGAAGGACATTGAGGTGCTGGAGCGGATCCAGAGAAGGTCAACAAGGCTGGTGAGAGGGCTGGAAAACATGCCTTATGAAGACCGGCTGAAGGAAGTGGGGTTGTTTAGTCTGGAGGAGAGGAGAATGAGAGGAGACCAAGAGGAGACCTCATTGCTCTCTATAGCTATAGCTACCTAAAAGGAAGTTGTAGTGAG
>NW_008593048.1:9260-9541 GCF_000691845.1 Merops nubicus | reverse complement strand
TCCCGCCAGCAACTTCTGGCCACTTTGTGCGTCCTGGGACTTGTGTAACGCGGTGTGCCGCCGTGCCAGACGTTGTGAGAAGCCCCCCTGGAAAACGAGGCGTAGAACGGCTCTGGTCCCGCCAGCAACTTCTGGCCACTTTGTGCGTCCTGGGACTTGTGTAACGCGGTGTGCCGCCGTGCCAGACGTTGTGAGAAGCCCCCCTGGAAAACGAGGCGTAGAACGGCTCTGGTGTCAGGCTGCTCTAATTGTGTGGCTGGTTTGTTTTTCTCCGGGGGAGC
>NW_008593048.1:0-9232 GCF_000691845.1 Merops nubicus | reverse complement strand
CCTCGGGGGAAGTGGAAATGTATATATTGTTTTGCGGGGAAAACAGTTGAAGTGGTTCGTTGCTTATCTAGCCTGAGCTCCCCTTGAGCTCCTAGCATCTAATGGGTTGCAGATGTGGCTCTAAGTGACACAGCCTTCCGAGGAAAATATAAACTTTAACTGTGCTACTTGTTCGTCTTAAAATGGAAAAAGGCAGTCTGAGTGGACTTGTAATATTTTAACGGTTTTCCCAGTACCAGTATTGTAGCTTTCGTTGCATTGAGCTTATTGGACAACTGAGTTTATTGGACAACTACTTAAAAGGCCCATTCTTAAAGACTTGGTGTGTTTTTGTTTTTTTTTTTTTTCTAGGTTAACATTGTGTAGCTGGTGCGGAGAGCTTCCACCTGTGTTAAGTAGCATCTAATTGTACTTATCTCTTAGTTTGTTAATAGGGGAACAAGGCTACCTGTGTTAAAGTCTGTAGGTACCTTTGTGAAGCCGTAACTGGAATAATGTAGTTGAACAAGGTCTTGGATGTAAGTAGTTATGTACTTTAAACCAGCACAAAGTGCCTAGCAGCATTTCAAAGGCTGAAAATTCTCTGTAGAGATGCTGTGGCATGAGTCAGGCCTGTTTGTTTCTTTTTTTTTCCACAGGCAAACGATATGAATTCTAAGTCTTTGAACACTTAAGCATCTCTTTAGAAATGTAAAATTTCTCTTCATCTCCCCCTCCCACTCCAGCCCTCTGCAGGATTTTATTTGGTTTTAAGTCTTCTCTGATACTTCCTAAGCGTAAGACCAAACAGTAGTTTAGCTAATGGGCAAGTGCTACCCTATTTCCAGTGTTCAAGCTAAAAATTTATTTACAAACAGTAATGGTTTTCCCCTTAGAACAGCAAAGAAATGCTAAATTGAAAATGTTTCTCTTAAAGTATCTTGTGTTGTCTAAGTCTATTAAAAAAACCCTTAATGTTTGACCTTGAGGTGGAAATGAGATACGGGACTCTTTTAAGGTCTTCATCTTGTGGTTCTGCTGTCCTAGTTAACACTCCTAATTGCTGTTTCTGTGATAGAAGAGCTGAAAGTCAGGCAGTCAGAACAGTGCAGCCCTGGAAGAGGGAAACGTTGCCTTTGTGGAGCAGATAGGCTTGTAGCAAGCTCTGAGGAGAACAGTAAGTTGCCTGTTATGTGTTTGGGAAACCCAAACATCCGTCCCTATACACCTGTGTGTCACAGCAGCCACGAGATGAAGCACAGAGAACTCACCTGTCCATTTTTAAGTATCGTTTTCTGAGCATTTCTCACATCTAGTGATCTAGAGCAGCCCGACGCTGGCAAAAGAAGCTCCAAAGGGGGTGTTTGTGTGGCTACTAAAGGCAGAAAAAATACTGGTTTTCGTGTTTCTGGTGTATCAGTCCTTGTGGTTTGTCTAGAGGATTAGGAGGACAGCCAGTGGGAACGATGGGAGATGCTACGTGAGTTTAGGCAGCTGGTATTTATGCTCAAGTATGAGGATAACCGTTCTGACTCATTTTTAAACACTTGGATTTTTAATTATAACCTGTCGACTCTTTCTGTTTGCTCTTCAGCCTAATTGCTAGTTGCCCTCACGAAGAGGTGCGATGAGAAATTCCTGAGAAATTAGGAAGAGGAAAGGACCGTGGTCTCACACACTGAAACGTGTGGTGTTTATTGCACCACCTAGGCCTGTGCTGGGTGAAAGCTGCCTGCCTGCTAGAAATCAAAGTGCAAAACCGTGTTGGGAATAGGAGTGGAAGCATTAAACCAGGTACTGCAGCGGGAGGGGAAGAGGGAAGGAACCTGAAGCCAACCACAAGGCAGCTGAGAAGGTCGATACCGAGGGGGTCACAGCACGCACAAGGCAGGCACTGCTCTGACTGATAAAAGAGAGGTAGGAAGGATGTTTGTTTGACAAATTGGCAGCTGACAGTGTGGAGGAGGTGAGGATTAATGAGATAAGATAAGATGGGATGAACAAAGAGTAAATATAGAGAATCATGAGGGGCTTTGAACATTAAGCATTAGGGAGATAAGTTGGTGTAACTTGATCAGAGCATCAAGAAATAATTGCCTCCGTTGTCCTGATCCCCCATCTCCTGAGGGTGTATTTACCTTTAAATTCAGGCTCCCTTGCCTCGCCTCGACTTGGTTCACTTTCTTCACTATCTCTTGTATATAACCACGTCAATTCCCTGCTCCACTGAGGATGTATGCCGCTCTGTGCTGACCCCATCTATGACCCGTGTATATCAACATCTCAGTTAAGCATCTGTTAATGAGATGGGAGTCTCCACCACTTAAGCATCTGTTAATGAGATGGGAGTTTCTGCCACGCTGTGAGTGCAGCTGCAGACCCAGCGTTCAAAACTGGTTACCCTCCGACTGAAATGTCACTGCTAGACACGTTAGAGCTTTCAAAACTCTTCAAAGGAGTGTGTGATTTCAGGCAGCCAGTATTTAATTTTCTGTAACGTTTCAAAGTTAGTGTGTTGGTGGTGCTTTTGGACAGAATTGGGCCCATGGTGAACCTCAACTTCTCTGTTTCTGAGATTGACTTAGAAAAGTGTAAACACTGATCAAGACTGAGCAGCAGCTTTAATAACACATTTACTAGATCAGAATGAAGGATTTAAAGACCATAGTTAGAAGTATGTAAGTCATACCTTGGAAAGAGCACTCTGGAAAAGAAGTACCAAAACTGGACAATCTTTGAATGATATCAGTAGCAATGGGGAACCAAAAGTGAAACAGCAGTGGGAGAGGGGGACAGTTGTGCTGGGAAAGAGCTCTGGGGTGGAGTTGTGTGGTGCAGTGCCTGTCGCTGCACAGTTCCACCTCCAAGATAACCTGAGGCTTACGTGGCAAGGAAACCTCTTTTGTCTGGCTTTTGGAGCACGTGAATAAGTTCAGTGGAGAACCCACACTCGTGCCTTTAACTTCAGCACTGTAAATCAGGACCTCCAGCAGAGCCTCAGGATGTGCAGCATCAAACCTGTCTACCCAGGGTCCCCCAAGTACCCTGAGCCACCAAAGGAGGGACATACATTGAGCAGAATGAATGGCAGATAATTGGGTGTCTTAGAAATGCAACAGCGGGACTGAGTTTTTTTTCCAGGTTAGAGGATCATCATTTTGGGCCTGTTCAGCTTAGAGAATAGAAGGCTCCAGGGAGACCTTCTGGTGGCCTATGAGAAATCTGGGGACAGACTTTTTAGCAGGGCCTGTTGTGGCAGGACAAGGGTTGATGGTTTGAAACTAAAGGAGGAGATTCAGACTAGAGAGAAGGATGAAATTGTTTAGGCTGAGGGTGGTGAGCCCCTGGCCCATGCTGCCCAGAGAGGTGGTCGCTGCCCCATCCCTGGAACCATCCCAGGGGAGGTTGGATGGAGCTCTGAGCAATCTGCTCTAGCTGCAGATGTCCCTGCTCCCTGCAGGGGGGTTGGACTCAATGACCTTGAAAGGTCCCTTTTAACCCAAACTATTCTGGGATTCTGTGAACTGTTATGACACCAGACTCTATGGTAGCAAATGTTATCTCAGGGAGTATGATTGTTATGGTGATTTCTGTTATTCTTCTGTTGCATCTGTGTTCCACTGTTTTAATGTATAATGAGTTCTGAGCCTGCAGCTGAAGGTCTAGAGTGCAACACCTGCACGTGTGCAGTTCTGAACAAAAGGAAAACTGGATGGAGGAGACTTTAAATGAAAATGTGCATGTGGTGTAGATACTCATCTCTCAAGTTCCTTCCACTTGACAAGTACGTTTCCAAGCTGTACTGGAGTAACTGGAACCTTGTCATTTCGTGTTACTGCTGAGGGTTAGACTTTAAATTTGTGTTTGCTGGTTCCCTCTTGCCGTGTCTGATCAGCATGGGCAGAGCCTGTGCAGTTTCTCCACAGGTACCACTGGCTTTCTGCAGCTCGGGCACACTTGAGTTACTCACTGGGGACTGAAAATGAGACGCGGCTCAGGCACGGAGGTGTTGCTGTGACACCACTGCAGATGCATTACTGAATGCATGGGGAGGTCAAGTAACCTGCCCATGGCCATGTGGTGAGTCAGCTCTAGATACAGAACGATCCAGCCTAATAGCCCTTCTTAGTTAAGGAGGCATTTAGGGGCTTATGTCACTTTGACCGTGTAGTCTGTCTCTTGAATGCTCAGAAATGGATTTAGCTAGCAAAATAACGTGCAGGCTTTGGCCATATCATGCCTTGTCATACTTGGTCTCCAAGATGGCAGCATAAAAGCTGTTAGGACTCAACTCGACAGCTTTTTAATCCTCAGCAGAACAGGTGGTCACTTTTTAATTAAATGCAAGTATTTAAGATTCTTTCAAGCGAGCACTTTTGTTTCAATATACATGGGTCATAAATTGACTTTAAAGTGAGACTTCTGCAGTGTCCTGCACAATGCTCTTCTGCTTTGATGCTTCAGAGTTTCCTGGAAGTGAGCAGGAAGAGACAGGCCATGATTGGATAAGTGTTCTTCTTGCTGCAAATTTTGGTAACTTTTTTTAGTTGGGAATATTGCATTTCCAGGGTGTTAGTTTGAGGTTGGCACTCTGTGCCAACAATAGTATCATCAAACTTTCTGAAGTAAAAAGAACCAACTCAACATAACAGCCAGTTAAGGTTAAGACAGTGCAATTCTCTTGTGCTGTGGCTTTCTCATCAGCTGTTATCTCCTGGTGCAGTTTGCTTTCCCAGTTCTTGCTCTCTGGGAATGACAACACGTGAGAGAGTGAGCTCCAAGTAACTTAGCAAACCCAAGATGTTTAGGGAAAAAGAGTGTTAAAAGTAGGTCAGGAATCTGTCTGCTAATGCTATGTACTTGTGATTGAAAATACAGTGTAAGAGGTTGTCTCCTAGTGAAGTAAGCTGGATGAAATGCTGGTAGCATGAGACCTTAATGTGTTGAATAAGATGTCTTTGGGAAATGATTTTGCTGTTATGAGAAGGACCTACTACCTGGGTAGTAGTGCCCACGAGCTGAATCACAGGTAAACAGTTCAGTTTTGAGTAGCTGTGGTGTTCCTGAGTTGGTAATACCTTTGTTCAGCTCTACACAGAATCTGCAAGGAGTCAGAAAAAACATTTATTTGAGTCTTTTAAAAAAGCCTTTAAGGTGAAGTTTTATTCTTCCGTGATTCCAGTTACTGGTGTTAATAAGTCATCTTAAAGGCAGTTCACACTTTGGACTCTATGCTTGAGCTACAGCTTCTTCCACTCCCTGTAGTAAAGAAAATCCAGAAACTGTAACATACTGTGAAACTGAGCTAGAGAAACCTAGTGTTTTACTACAGCTAATTATTGAGGGCAGATGAAGATCCAGGTAGTAAAGCCTGTGCTAGAGGCATTTGTCATAACACAGGTTTGTTATCTCTGGCTTCTGACTGAGCCTGTTCTGGTTTTTGAAATAGCTGAAGTAACTTCTGTTCATTTGTAGAACCCACCTGCGTTTACTTCACGCTGTTGTTTTTTCATCTGTGTGTCAAAAGCTTATTTCACACTAATTCTCTCCTGCACTGTCCTTTTTCTTTACCAGGCTTCATTCCCCTTTCTGTAAGAGGCTGTGCTGCAGTCCCTCTAATTCTTCCAGTGTTCACAGATGTTTGGCTGTGCCTGTGGTATCCTACAGGAACTTAACTTTTTTGTTCCATTAGTTTTTTATTTAGGAAAGCTCAATGAAGAAGGGGAGATGTAGGATTTGTAAAAATACAGACTCAAATGTTACCTATCTTGAGCTAAGTGTGCTCTTGAGTATGGGTCAGTGGCATGGGTGGGCTTTCTTGGTGAGAAGTAGTGGGACGTTTCTGTTAAATCATAGAATTGTTCTAGTTGGAAGAGACCCTTAAGGTCATCAAGTCCAACTGTTAACCCAGCACTGCCAGGTCACCTTTAAACCATGTCCCTCAGCACCACATCTCTAGGGATGGGGACTCCACCACTGCCCTGGGCAGCCTGGCACAGCCCTGCACAGCCCTTGCCAGGGAGACATTGCTCCTCAGGGCCAACCTCAACCTCCCCTGGGGCAACCTGAGGCTGTTCCCTCTTGTCCTGTCCCTTGTCCCTTGGGAGCAGAGCCCGACCCCCCCCTGGCTCCAGGCTCCTGTCAGGAGCTGTGCAGAGCCAGAAGGTCTCCCCTGAGCCTCCTTTGCTCCAGGCTCAGCACCCCCAGCTCCCTCAGCTGCTCCTCCCCACACTTGGCCTCTAGACCCTTCCCCAGCAGCTCCGTTGTCCTTCTCTGGCCACACTCCAGCCCCTCAAGGTCCTTCTGGGAGTGAGGGGCCCAAAACTGATGCCAGGATTTGAGATGCAGCCTTCCCAGTGCCCAGTCCAGGGGGACAATCCCTGCCTTAGTCTTGCTGGCCACACTAGTGCTGATCCCAGCCAGGCTGCTGTACCTGTTGCTTATGGAGTCCTAATTAAGTCATGACAGGTAGAGTGCTTTCTTCTTCAGGAGCAGTTTGGATATATAAATACTACAGTATTGATTGTTAGCAGTCTGGTGGGTGCTGAAATTGACTGGCACCTCTTATTACAGGTCAGAAAACAGTCAGGAATTTGGTGTCAGGAACATCCCAACAGCAGTTGGTGTCTTACTAAAATTTTAATAATTCCAATGCAGTTTTTCATAATTCAAATTGCCTTTAGTGTATTGATACATTTTTCAGTAATAAAACTACTGCAAGTTCATGTTGCAATATTGAAATTTTGTGCTACAAACTTAATTATAGAAACAAATGCATAATAATAGCAGCTACAGGATGAGAAAAAGACTTGAGGTGAGGGTTTGGTTAGCTTACAGCTTCTGCCCAGCCTTTTGTAGAATTTGGGCATGCCACCTGACCTCTTCTTCAGTTGCCCAGTGGGTGTGTATGACAGGAGGATACTACCTAAAAGCAAAGATGCAGTACTGGTCATCAGTTAAAGTATTTCTAGCTTTAAAATACCTGAGGGTTGGTTCTTTTTTTTTCTTTTTTTCCCTGTGGCAAAGATGTGCAGAAATGTCTGATGGTGAAATACTTACAGACTGTATTCCCCTAACAGCTCTCAGCTCCTCGTTGTTAGGTGGCTGCTGTAAACCCACCCAGCTGTAGTTCGGGGGCGTGAGCTGGGAGGTGATGTGGAGTCGCTGTGCCAGCTGCAGCCCGGGTGGTTGAGTGGGCAGCACTGTTACAGAGAGGAATGGCACACAGGAACTTGACAGTCTCTCTCCTGGTGGTGTCGGGGGCTGTGCAGTTTTGGAGCAGCATTCTGCAGGATGAGGCAAATCCTGCCCTGCTCTCCCTTGCTGCAGGCTGGCGTGCCAGGTGCTCGCCCTGCTGTCCTCCTGCTTGGGTGCCTGCCCAGCAGCTAGGCACTTCTACCTCATTAGGGTCACCGTGGGCTGTGGGGTGGACTTCAGGGCTCCCGTGTTCCACTGCACTCACTGCTGCTTCAGGATTTCCAAGCAACAGCAAGGACCAGCTCTGATTTTTGCAGGAGGCAGCACAGGCCCTTCTTGAATGAATGCTGCTCTACTAAGGTGGCTTCACTACTATGAAGTTACCTTGCAGTTGTCCTGAACTGCCAGTTGGAGCTACTAGGAAATAATGTGTTGTGTGATTGCTTTCAGGGTATTTCAGATAAATGCTCTTAATAGAATCATAGAATTGTTTCTGTTCGAAAAGGCCTTTAAGATGATAGAGCCTGAATTTTAACCTAAAACTGTCCAGTCTGCCACTAAACTATGTCCCTAAGCACCTCATCCTCACATCTTTGAAATACCTTTAGGGATGAGGACTCTACTGTCTCCATAGGCAGCCTGTTCCAGGGCTTGACAGTGCTTTTGGTGAGAAGTTTTTCCTCGTGTTCAACCTAAACCTCCCTGGGGCAACCTGAGGCTGTTCCCTCTTGTCCTGTCCCTTGTCCCTCGGGAGCAGAGCCCGACCCCCCCCTGGCTCCAGGCTCCTGTCAGGAGCTGTGCAGAGCCAGAAGGTCTCCCCTGAGCCTCCTTTGCTCCAGGCTCAACACCCCCAGGTCGCTAGGGCACCTGCTTCTCAGAAGACTTGTGCTTTAGACACTTCACCAGCTTGGTTGTCCTTCTCTGGACATGCTCCAGCACCCCAGTGTCTTTCATGTAGTGAGGTGCCCAAAACTGAACCCAATACTCAAGATGTGGTCTCCCCAGTGCCCAGTCCAGAGGGACAATCCCTGCCCTAGTCCTGCTGGCCACACTAGTGCTGTTCCAAGCCAGGATGCTGCTGGCCTGGTTGGCCCCTGGGCATATGTTGGCCCCTCTTCAGCTGGCTGTTGACCAAACTCCCCCAGGGCCTTTTCCACTGGGCAGCTTTCCAGCCACTTGTCCCCCAGCTTGGATCTTTGCAGGGGGTTGGTGTGACCCAAGTGCAGGACCTGGACCTTGGCCATGTTGAACCTCATCCCACTGGCCTTGGCCCATGGATCCAGCTTGTCCAGATCCCTCTGAAGAGCCTTATTACCCTCGAGCTGATCTCCACTCCTCCTCAGCTTTGTGTCAGCTCCAAACTTACCAAGGGTGCCCTCAATCCCCTCATCCAGATCCAATACCAATGTATTTTCTCTTGGGGAGAAGGTCAAAACGTCTGGAAGACAGATATTGGGAAGCCCAGAAAACATTGGTCCTCTCTGTCCTTTTCCTGGATGCAGATTAGTCTTTTCTGATAGAGCTCTAGTTATTTGGACTGATAAGTTTTTAGTTACTTAGACATTCAGTTGTTGGTCCTATCTGTATGTGCTACTCTCTGATATTAAACAAGTGTCCCCAGTGCTGAGCCTTGGGGAATCTCTGCTCTGAAAAGCAGGAGTAATTTGTTACTGTTGGCACTGAAGCAGTTTAAAATGTGGCCTTTCTGTGAGCATTGCTTCATTGGCTGAGGCAGAGCAATAGACCAGCATTTCTTGAGGAGAGGAGATGTGTTTGTGTAGAATTGCATGAAACCAGTGGAGTAAACACAGAATACATTCCCTTTGAGTGACAAAAACGGATAGGTAAAATGGGAAGATTTGTTAAAGTCTTAGAAGGTCCTGGTACATCCTCATGACTCCCCTCAGTAGGGTGATCTTCTGCAAGCTAATATATGGCAGAGAGAAAAAGAAACAAAGCATAGCTACCCTAGCTTTGAATTCTGCCCTGAGTTTTGTTGAAAGAATAACGAAAAATTTGAGTCACTTATATTTTTAGGAACAGATAGTAATAAAAA
>NW_008593047.1:148872-152867 GCF_000691845.1 Merops nubicus | reverse complement strand
CCGCAGCTCCCTTGCCCGCTCCCTGTCCCGGCTGCTCCCTCCCGAGCGCTGCAGTGGGCTCCAGTGGCACAACGCTCGCTCCTTAGGAAAGGCTGTAATGTTTGCAAAATGTTTGCTATCGATTAGCGCGTCTCGGCTCCGCTCGGGTGCGCGCACGGCTAACTCCGCGCGGGCTGGGGTTCAACTCCGGCTACCGAATGCCAGAGACACCGGGCGAGGGGCTTTGTCTTCTGCTAGGCTGCCTGGTGCGATCTGTGGGAAACATATTTAAAAGCTGACTGTTGTTGGGGATTTTAAAGTAGGTTTTGCTAAATCGTTTAAATATTTTTTTCTAACTTTTACAATGCCTACTCTGACACCGGTACGTTTCCTGACAGTGTTTTGCATCCTGGGTATAACTCTCCCATTGAAGTCAATGGCAAAACTGCCAACTGACTTCTGAGGAAGAAGGTTCTGGCCAATATCAAACACTTCTCAAATGAAAGGGACTGGGCAGAAGGCTGAGAGATGGCAGTGAGAGAGATGCATAAAAGAAACTTCATTTTTAAAAGCTAGCTTTGTAACTGAAAAGATTTAGCTGCACTGTGTCAGAAACGTCTTCAAGATTTTCATCCCCACTTTGCAGTGGAAAAATCTCAGAATGATTTCTTGCCATGTTTGACATCACTGTGGACTGAAGACCATTGTTTTACCCACAGACATTATAAAGTATTACCAGATTAGTACTTTACACTTTTCAGGTGCCGTATGTCTTTTTTTCTCACTAAAAAGTTGGAAGCAGGGAGAGATCACTGAGACAATTGGATGGGCTCCCACTGACTTCCATGGCCTGTGGATCAGGCCCAGAAAGGCTCAACAGAGAAGTAACAAGAGAAATACAGTACAGTTTGTAAGGAAAGGTGTTGCATAAGCATTTAACTCATGAACAGCATCTCTCTAGGGAGGAGAAAAATCCAAATGTACATTAATTTTTTATCCCATTTTTAAGAACTCTTTCACAACACAGGTACAAATAATGAAGGATGCTTCTGATTAATAATTAAAATGCCCATATTCATATGGACTACAAAGAAGATTTTAGGAAAAAAAAAATCCATTAGCAAATGGAAATTCTAGTTCACAGAAAGTCCTCTGTTCAGGGCAGTATTTAGATTTGGAGCAGTCAGGTATATAATGAAATACCAAATAAAAATATTCAAATGGCAAGAGCTACTCTTATTCCTGTGACTTGACTAACCACTTTCAATTGCTTGGAATGCCTTAAAAAGGAAAGTGTGAAGACACACTTTTAATTTTTTTCAAATCTGAGTGCTGAAAGAACCTTGAAAATGCTGCATGTGCTCAACAACTTGTCAAATATCAGAATTATTACCATACTCCACAAAGAATGTGACTACATTGATAAGTAAGTGTGGTGGGTTAACCCTGGCTTGATGCTAGGTGCCCACCAAAGTTGCACTATCACTCGCCCTCCTCAGCTGGACAGGGGAGAGACAATACGGTGGAAAGGCTTGTAAGTTGAGATAGGGACATCACTCACCAATCACAATCACGGGGAAAACAGAGTTAACACAGTGAAATTAATTTATTACCATAAAATCAGATTAGGATAATGAGAAATAAAACTTAAATCCTGAAACATCTTCCCTCCACCTGTTCCCTTCTTCCTGGGCTTACCTTTACCCCCTAATTTTCTACCTCCTCCCCCACAGCAGCACAGTGGAACAGGGAGTGGGAGTTGGGGCCAGTTCATCCCACATTGTCTCTGCCACTCCCTCCTCCTCACAGTGAGGACTCCTCACACTCTTCCTCTGTTCTGCTGTGGGGTCCCTCGCATGGGAGACAGTCCTCCATGAACTTCTCCTGCATGAGTCCTTCCTGCAGGCTACAGTTCTTCAAGAACTGCTCCAACATGGTTCGCTTCCATGAGGTGCAGTCCTTCAGGAACAGACTGCTCAAGCATTGGTCCCTCACCGGGTCACAAATCCTGCCAGCAAACCTGCTCCAGTGTGGGCTTCTCTCTCTATGGGTCCACAGGTCATGCCAGGAGCCTGCTCCAGTGCAGGCTTTCTGCAGGGACACAGCCTTCCTCAGGCATCCACCTGGTTTGATGTGGAGTCCTCCCAGGGCTGCAGACAGGTTTCTGCTCCACTGTTAACCTCCATGGGCTGCAGGGGGACAGCCTGCCTTGCCATAGTCTTCACCACAGGCTGCAAGGGGATTTCTGCTCCGGCGACTGAAGCACCTCCTCCCCTTCCTTCTTCACTGCCCTCAGTGTCTGCAGAGTTGTATCTTTCACATATTCTCACTCCTGTCTCCCGGCAGCTGTTACACAGGTTTTTTTTCCTCCTTAAATATCTTACCACAGAGGCACTACCACTGTCACTGATGGGCTTGGCCTTGGCCAGCAGCAGGTCTGTCTCAGAGCTGGCTGCATTGGCTCTGTTGGAGATAAGGGAAGCTTCTAGCAGCTTCTCACAGAAGCCACCCCTAAAACACCCCTGCTACCAAAACTATGCCACACAAATCCAATACAACAAGAAGAATAACCTTTCTCAGTTATGGTCCATTAATAATGTTTCTCTTCTAAGGACAAGTTGGTGTTAAAAAGCAAGTATAAAAAAAGTTTGAGGTGCTGCATCTCTTGTTCAGCTGTATTTGTAGGCATCTGGTAGAATTGTAGTTGAATTGAACTGAATGTGCCACTGATACTTAACTGTGAACAGATTAAGATGTCTGTTACAACAGAAAAAAACCCAAACTGTAAAATGGACAAATGCTTCACTCTCTTCTGTCCTTGCAATTACATTGGGAAGACAGAAACTGTCTTCTTAAAATGTTGTGTTAGTGGTTCCTTTCTAATTTCCTTGTGAATTCAAATTTTTGTTTTATCATGTGCCATATATGTCGACGAAGGGTACATATTTTATGGGACATTGCATGGAAACAAATTTTCTTTGAGCTGCGCTGTTGCTTTCTGTATTCTGCACTCTATCTGCTGTGTACTAACACACTGTAATTCCAGTCTATTTGTGTTGATAATGATTTCATTTCAAGTCAGATTTTAAAAATGTGGTTATTATTTCCATGTTTTGCTTGAGGTTTGGGGGTTTTTTTTGTTTCTTTTTTTTGTTTGTTTTTTCTTGGGGGTGGGGGAGTGGGCTTAAGGTCCAAAGCAATGCTTAATCCTCTTTGCTTGCTTGGATGAAGACAGCAGCTCTAAAAATGAGGATATATATTTGCATAAATCTTCAGTTTTGTCCTGAGAGCTGTCATTTGAAATTCTGTCTTATTTTCTTTTGGGTGTTCCAATACTTATTCTTCCTATGTGCATAATAGAAATGCAGCTAGATGAAGCATCTCAAAAATATAAAGTTAGGGTGTTTTAGGCTTACCTGTAACTGAAGAGTGTATAAGATTTGAGTATTTCAAACAGGGTTGAAAGAAACCAGGTAGTGAAGTACCAGAAATCTCCAGGACGTGATTCTGAATATCTGTTACTCACTTTTAGCATCTTTATAAACCTCACCCTGTTCTGAGGAATAAGTGCAGTTCATCTTTATTCAGACACATCTTTTTCTTTACTATTTTTGCTGTCCCTTGCCTGACTCTGAAACATGTTTATGCTGTTGTATTGCTATGTTTGTTAAGTGAATGGCAGCAAGTGTTTACAGGTCTCTTAGTATTTGAATCTGGAAAGCAGTATGGGTGGGATTGTTGAAAGTCACCTGAATTTTGTAATTATTACACTTTTAAAAACTTTTTCAAAATAAATCTGATTGTAAATCCTAGAAGACATTAATCAGATAATTTATTTAGGACTATATTCTTCTATCCAGCGATTTAAGAACAAAAGCCTCCACTGCAGCTCAAATCAATCAAAATATTGGTTTTAGGTTATACGTTGTACATATGGAACCTGGCATGTAAAGCAGATGGTATGTAAAATTATGCATAGCATGTCTGGAGAGCCATACAATATCTAAATGCAGTGC